>NW_017803069.1:53513-123828 GCF_001625305.1 Branchiostoma belcheri | reverse complement strand
ATTTTCTGTTTTTTTTTTTTTTTTCAAAATCAGTCAAAAATCAATACGCGCGCTGATGTCATCCATAAGAATTACTTGCTGCAGCCAAGGAGCTTGGAGCAAGGAGCTGAACCTCTTTGCTATAGCCTACACAATTTTCCGTTTCGTAAACGGTCGATGCCATTTGAAGCGGTCAATGCCATATCCAAGCGTACCATAACCTTTAATTAAAGTTTGCCGTTCTGCGATGTGGCATCGACCGTGTTAAAAAGGCGACGACCGTTTTTTTTATTGAAACATACAATGTCAAGACGCGGTGGCAACACACTCAAGTTATAATTATATTCATGTCGCCACCAGACAAAACATAATACTAGAAAGTATACAATCAATCTATAAACTACAATCAATCTATAAACTAGTGAAACACATACATAAACACCGACAGGAGCAATCAAGACACTACAAGAAACGATTTGATTCCAACAAAAATGTCCGCACATGCAGCAGTATTTGAGTATTGTACATTGTTGACAGAAAAGATGAACCTCTTAAAAGTAAATGTACCAGAATATCATTTGAAAGATCATCCAAGTCAGTAATAAAGCCAATCAGTGTTTTCAAGTTGCCAAAAAGGGTATTTCGCTGTTGAGTGTAGTTAGGGCAGTGTAACAAAAAGTGACTAATATTTTCACATGGGTGACCACAGGAACAAGCTGGACTTGAAACTAAATTACGAGAGAATAAGCTTTGATTTAGACTGTGTGTACCGAGGCGAAAACATTTTTACAGTTTTTGACGACCGTTTACGAGACGGAAATTAGCGTAGCCTACCTGTACGTCATTGTAACATCATACAGCAACTAGACAGTTACGAAAGGTGATTCACACATCCAACGTTCAGACGCGATATGATCTCGTTAAACCTGATATATCTGATGTCTTCTTAGTAGCTTGGGGGCGGTTTCACCCGAAGGGAAAAAAATCTACGTCACAACGACGTCAGAAGTGAAAATATGTCTCTTATCGTTTGGCAAAAAGAGAGATATTAATCCGCATACAATCGCTCCCTAGTGTCTGTCAGAGAAGGTTATTGTTGGCATGAAATTGTGTCTAACATTAAAACGTTCCGGGTCGGGCTCAAATGACGAACGTTTACTGTCAGAATCTCTCTGACAGACGTCATTCTCTAGGTGCCAGACCATTTGGAAACTATCCAAAAGATGATCTAACTTTTGCTAATCGTTACCATGGGAGTTACATACAGTTATTTGTTGTTGCTGAATACCTTCCAACATTTACCGTGTCATGATGAAATGACGAACGTTCACTGTCCGATCTCTGACAGACGTCATTCTCTAACTGCCAGCCCCTTTGGAAACTATCCAAAAGATTATCTAACTTTTGCTAATCGCTACCATGGGAGTTACATACAGTTATTTGTTGTTGCTGAATACCTTCCAACCTTTACCGTCGAAAATATACAGATGATATATGAATTGACCTTTATTACACATTTCTGCCATACTTGGCTAAGTACAGGTCACAAAAAAACAAGATGAATGGACACGGTTAACAGATACAAAATTAACTAACTATCGTTATATAAACTCAACTTCTCCTCGCTTTTCAGTTATTGTAGAGATAAAGGTACAGATCTGTTTTTCGATGGGTGGATTTACCATAAAGGCCTTCAGTTAAGCCCCTGTCACACAGCAGAGAAAATATTACTGAAGTGATGATAAAACATATCATGACATTCTTCTTGGTTGTACAAATTGAACAATTTCTTAGTTGGCCAAATTGAACGATGACACGTTACCTGAAAATAGACATATAGGATTTCAGCACCAAGGACAGAGCTGTTTTTCTGTATCTGCATCTGTATCTGTATTTGTATATCCCGTATTACCCCGGTCTAGGTAGGGTTAAAACCCCTGTCACACATAGCCCAATATGGCCTCCCGAACTAGGGCCGAACTCTCCCCAACCATGGTTCGGAGTAGGTCGGGAGCAAGGTTGGCCGGTGTTCAGCCAGGTCGGCTACTGAATGTTACAAAGTGTTTAATACGTGAGAGTGTGGACAAGAGGTTCGGCAATGGTTAGCTGGTGGTTGGCTGGTGTTTGGAATAGTTCCCTGCGTGGTTGGCAGTAAATTTCACTCAAATTTCACTCAAATTCAAATTTGATACGCATACAAAGGTAGTCGTGGCCTAAACTTGGCCAGACTGCTCCCGAACTTCAGCCAACCTTAGTCGGCTGGTGTTCGGGTAATTTTTTTTTGTATAATCTCCAAGCAGATCATACGGTGTCAAGGCAGTATCCATTGCCTAGACCAGAGTCCATTAGTGGCTAATGGATACTGACTTGACACTGTGTGATTTGGTTGGTATGTTCTGAATGTGTGACAAGGGTTTTTATGAAGTGTCTGAAAAGACTAGCCTCCTTCGCAGACTTCATGAGGTGGTAGCGTTAATTCATTTCGGGAAGCGACGCGAGTTATAAATCACTCTATGTTCACGGTAGAAAAAGTTCACGGTCTGAGAAAAATGGACATGTGCACGGAACTATATATTCACGGTGACGACAGGTGCAGGAAAAAGAAAGTCCAGGAAGTATTTGTTAACTGTAATGATAAAGCTCACGGTACAGAAGTGACAGTGAAAACAGTGAACATAACAATACTGTGAAATAATCAGGAATTACAGTATGCGGGGAAACCGTCTCTGCCCGGCAAGTCCCTCGGTCATAACTCGGTCGCTCCTACCTGAAATATAAAAAAGATAACGACACCGCCTCAGAAGTCTGCGAAGAAGGCACACAAGATGTCATGTAGAACGCCTCACACTCATGAAATAAGTGCGCGACTGGGAATAAAAAGAGGCGTGTCAACCGATTGCAAAGCGTGCTGACGTGAACGCAATACCCGATCATCGTACGTACCCGCGCATGTACACACACACACGCAGACTGGCGCGCCTCAATAAAAAGGCAGCGCGTCAATTAAAAAAGCATTACTTTACCTGGCTGGCGGCATATGGCGGAGCCGAGGGAAGGGTGACTGCGCGCGGTTCACACTTAGCTGCGGCGTAACGGTAGGCTCTTCCCGTTGTTTTGTTTCTAAACTACTGAGCTTTGTTTTAATGGATAATGAATGAAAGACCTTTAGTGTACATTTTGCTCATTGCGAACTAAGTACAGGTCACGGCCAAATATATCTATAGTAAAGCTACATATGTACAGGTTCTGCTTCTTCTCGCTTCTTAAGACAGTTGTAAATGTAAGAACAGATGGAGCTTATAGTACGAGGGTTATCGAGTTTCATGAGGAATGTGAATTTTTCTTTTTTATCTAACATTCTAAAACTAGGGAAATAATCTTGTATACAATTCAAGAGAATCTTTCTCTCATTATTATATAGAATACAGTCCACAATAAAATAACTCTCGTCTTCAATCTCATTTAGGTAGTGAATGAATGAATGAATGAAGACCTTTGTTATACGTACATACCCACTGGGTTAGTTTACATGTATAACCTCAATAGGTCTTGCTTATAAACCTGCCTTTCTGCACATGTACAAGTTCTCTAGTGTCACTGAGGAAAGGTAGTGGATGCTACCTCAAACGTCTGACCGTTTCCAAAAATCATATCCAGTTGCTTCAGTAACCGTTTTTTTTGCGTATCTTATCACCTGGATGTCTAACCTTCTCCGATGCACATATATATACATGGTTAAGCTATCACTAGTACCACAGCCTATTAAGTGAATTCGACTTCTCGCTTTTCTATGGTTGTGAAAAAGATAAGATTGTACCGTTTCTTCATAGTTAATTTGTTCCCACTAGCTATGGAAAATTAAATTATATCATATTATCATATTTGTAGGTATATACGATGTTATTTCTATTATGAATGGATTGTCTCTATAGCCGGTCAGATGATGCTGATATGTTTACACTTAATTTCTGCAACACGTTCAAGTAGTTGTTTGTTTGTTTGTTTGTTTCTGTATGAAAAAAATGTCGCGAAGAATTCCAAGAGTATCAACACTCATCAATGAAAACGTAATTTTGCTTAGTTTGAACTATCCATATGTGCGACTGAATGATCCAAACGTGCCATATTGTTCGCGTCACATGTTACAGGTGTTCGTTAGGAATCAAGAAGGCGATCTCAAAGCAGATTCATTCGGTGGCAGGGGACCGTAAAATTGGCCACCCGAGCTACCTTTTTGCTCCCCTGAGTGGCGTATTGGATAAAGCCCGGCCGATTTGGCGCTGTCTTGCCAATTTGTTGTTGTCTTGTCAATTTGATACTGTATTGCAGCCACTAAAAGATCTGCTTGGCGATTATCAAGGACAGTCTTTCGCGCTTGTCGCCGCCTCATCGTGTAGGTTTCTTCATACACTCCTGTAATGTTGACCGAAGGAAAACATATTGTTGTTTGCTCTGTTTCCTCTTCTTCTTCTCCCAAACCAATAAGGTCAATGACCTGAACCAGACAGTCTATCACCATGGTAATTAGTGTTGGGTTACATAATGTTGCAATTTTATAGTAGGAGGGATTTAGACTCCTGTCACACACAATGTGTTTGAGTAAGAATTAACAGAGGAGACCATATGCGAACTCAAGGTAAACATTATGCATTTGCTTCGCGAATGTTACGTTTCTAGTTAGCATCGCCTCCTCTCACTATCTCACAACATACTATCTATTAATAATAGAGACATCCAATGCAATTTCACGGTGGCAAAAATTGATTTTCAATTTTCCAGTCATTCTTTAATGTAGTAAGTTGAATCAGCTCTAAGCCAAAGGTACTGATATCTGTGAGGCAAAAATGCGATGTCTCTGACGGTAAACGGTTGCTTGTTTTGTATCGTAGGCTGGTTCTAGCTATTTATGGGTGGTACCCAAAAATAAAGGGACTGCTCATATGTAGCTTGTTTTGGAGCTATTTGAAATACCAAAAAAGTATCAAATTTGGTCAGAAATGGCAATTGATATCAATATCAGACAAATATTCTCATCTAATATTTTGCTTTGCCGCCCTGAAATTGCATTGGCTGCCTTTAAAGTTTAATTTGACACACTCCTTTTATTAATACTATCCATACTATTCTGTACAGTTTCTCGTTCGCTCAGTCACTAACAATTTTGCCAGTGTTAGTATGCAAAACGTGATTGTATTGACTAAAGTAACGTTTTAAAAGCTTCAAGCTGACGCAGAGTAACCACCAGAGAACTGTGCAAAGTTAAGTAGTCCTGTAGGGGCATATGCCGTGGTGGCATCAGTCTGGTAAGTACGTTAAGCCACAGCAAGTTAATTTTATGGATGACATCATCCGCAGACTCCAAATCTTATGCGATAGGGCAAAAAAAAACAAGGCGGGCTGAAAAAACAAGATTCCTACATTTTCAAATTTTGACATTATAAACCTTGTTGAACAAGAAATGATACATAAATTTACTGCCAACTTTTGAAACATCCATTTGTCACTGAAACAAGTTTGAAAATTTTCAATCATTGAACAAATGGTTTTGATTCAGTGGGAACATCACATGTACACAGCCACCGTCACATATAAAAGGAATAAAATACTTCACTGCAACAATTTAGTAGCAGTAAAAGACAAATAAGAGACTTGACAAAGACAAATAAGAGTCTTGTCTCCTCTCTTCAAATTTATCTGCCATCCACGTTCCGGCATGATAACAGGCATCTTTGCCCATTTTAGTCATTTTGATCACTGTCAGAGGTCGCCAAAATTTATTTTTGTCTTGTCCAAAATCGGGCGAAAAGCAATGCAAGCGCTGATGTCATCCATAAATAAAAAATCACTTGCTGTGGCCTAAAGTCGTCATCTGTCAGACGTCAGTCGGAATGTATTCCCCTAATATGCTGCACCAGAGAAACACATTCCCTCAACCATTCGGCCATTTGAACATATAGCTTGATTTATCGCGACTTAGATAGGCAAAAGGCATGAGAGCTACGAAAATTTCATATCAAATCTTGTCATGCTTGTCAGCATCGTAGCTACCAGTGCCCCGTAGAAAGTCACGCGTTCTATGAGACGATTTTTCAACGGTTTATGATATATTTTATGTCATGAAATTGCCGACGTACCTTCCCACAAGATACGACCCATTTCATTACTGAAGCACCAGACATACTCTGTTAAGGAAATGAACTTATTTGAAAATTAACCGACAAAATCTGATTAATATCAGAACCGGCAACATATGTAATTTGAAAATCGAGGCCATGTAAATGAATGCAGCAGAATGTTATCATGAAAGTTCATCTGTGTTGGTAGTTACTCGTACATGTTTAGAGTTAAAACTTTTGATCCAAAACGTTCTCTCACCTAGAGCTTTTGACCAGTCACTCTGGTCTTCCTCAGTCAACTGACCCAGTGAGACTTGTCACGTGGCGTCTTTGAAGTGTGACGTCAACACTGGGTCAAAGATATCTGGTAGACGATGTCGGCCCCCGTCGCGGTTAAGTGAAGGGTGGTGGGCCCTGATGTAAATAGCCTCTTTCACCCCTCTCAGGAAATAGTCTTGTTTAGTGTCCAAAATCCTTAACAGTGTCCAAAATCCGTAACACTGGCTTCAGGAATAGGAGACAAGTGTTTTCAAAAATATGCCTTTGCTTTGAGAAAAAAACCTTAATAAATGTATTTCAAACAGTACCTCAGATCACGCCGGTTGTCTGTAGGATATTCTGACGCCTGAGGGTGCCGATTGACTGGCGCTACAGCTCGCCAGGGGAGGGTCTGTTGTCTGAGAGATAATATCTTTGCAGAGAAGTGTTGGCGATACATGTCAAGTACGTCAAGGCCACAGCAAGGAAATTTTATATCCTTCGTACAGACTCCAAATCTAATGCGACAGGGCGAAAAAGAAACAAGGCGGGTAAAATAAACAAGATTCCTACATGTTCAAATTTCGACTTCATAAATCTTGTTAAACGAGAAACTATGTCTATATTGTGCCAAGTTTACTGGAAACTGTAATAACATCCCTTTGGCACTGAAACAACTTTGAAAAAATTTAATTAAAAAGTTTTTGAATTTTTCTTTAATTAAAAAGTTTTTAATCATTATATAAATGGTTTTGATTTAGTCGTATACACCGCCACCACTACATATAAAAGAAATGAAATACATCACTGCACCAAAGTAAAAGACAAAACATTAAATCAGAGCCTTGTCTTGTCTCCTCTGTCCATATCTATCTGCCATCCACCTTCCGGCATGGCAACAGACATCTTTGCCCATTTTTGTCATGTTTACCACTGTCAGAGGGCAACAAATTTTTTTTTCAAAATCAGGCGAAAATTAATGCGCGCTGATGTCATCCATAAAAATTACTTGCTGTGGCCTTATGAAAAACACTCTAACCGCGTGGTTAGAGCAGTACGGCTCTCTAGAACGATAGGAAAATACATTTATCTCCATCCTCCCAGTGGATAGCTGGATTATTAAGTTGTCGGAGAGTTGTGAAGTAATTTGTCGGCACGTCGTGCGCAACGTGGGGAACAAATATCAGCGGAAATATGATTTAGAGTTCAATATCAGAATCTCTTGTTAAAGATAATTTTTCCATATTTTGTCTGTGTGAAAGTGTTTCTTGAGTGACAATATTTTGCGCTACATATATTTTAGAGAAATACTTCCTATTGAACTCAAATTGAACCCGGGAGTCCTCAACACGTACAGCGTATGTATTCACATTTGACAAATCAAGTAGAAAAGATATCAAAAACTTTTGCTAGCTATTAGGAAAAGGCTAAATGTACTGTAGGAAATAACAGTAAATGTCAGTATCAGACAGATTTTCTAACCCAGAATATTTCATGTTTTGCCGCCCTGAAACGCATCGGATGTCTTGAAGGCAAGTTTTTTTTTGCGTGTGTGAAAAATGCCACAGAGCTCGAATATCGTAGAGTTATGAATGCAGCTGGTATTCAACAGTTTCAACTCACGGACGATATGACAAAACATGTCCGACGTTTTTATTAGCTCAACTAAGAGGCCCAAACTAATATCACTTCTCTCCAAGCAAACAAGACCCTGGTTGGCGTCGTGTGGCGTAGCGACAGCGTGCTCGACTCGGAACCAAGAGGTCCCGGGTTCGAGTCCTGACATGCCAGCGATCTTGTGACCTTGGGAAAGGCAATTTACACGACTTTCCTGAGTATTGTCTTGTCCTGTATTCGTCCTCTGCGTTGGCGGCGGCATAAAATAACTTGATATAACTTGAGTGTGCTGTCACCATGTCTAGTCATGAAATGGTAAAATGCATTTTGTATTCAGACAAAAAAAACTCAAGTGCAGGAACAAAATATGGTATTTTGTATATGTATATACTCCATGATGATTGAACCCACGGATACAAACGCTGCTATCGACGTCTTTTTAGTTCTAGGTATCTGCACGTCAGACTTAAACGTAAGTGACGGCGAAACTTTCCAACGAGATCGACTAATGTTTCTCACTCATCGATTGGGAGCGGCCATCTCCCCGAAGTGCGTGTAAACAGTGGCGCCGAGCACACTAAGGCCACAGCAAGTAAATTTTATGGATGACGTCCTCCGCAGACTCCAAATCTAATGCGAGCGGGCGAAAAAAACAAGGTGGGCCAAGAAAACAAGATTCCTACATTTTCTTCAAATTTTGAGGTCATAAACCTTGTTAAACAGAAAATGGTACTTATATTGTGTATTGTGTAAGTTCACTGTCAACTATTACATCATCCATTTCTCACTGACACAACTTTGAAAAATACGTATACAAGGATAAAAGTTTTAAATTAATGTACGAATGGTTTTGATTCAGTGGGAACATCACATATACACAGCCACCATCTATACATATAAAAGGAATGAAATACATCACTGCATCAAAGTAAAAGGCAAAACAAGTCTTGTCTTGTCTCCTCTTGTCTTGTCTCCTCTCTTCATATCTATCTGCTATCCACGTTCCGACATGGCAACAGACATCTTTGCCCATTGTCGGCATGTTGACCACTGTCAGAGGGCGACAAAATTTCTTGCCTTTTTTTTTCAAAATAAGGCGAAAATTAATGCGTGCGCTGATACCATCCATAAAGATTACTTGCTGTGGCCTAATGTATCTGTGAGAATTAAAAAAAGCCCAGCTAATGCACTTGTATCTGCGTTAGCTTTCTGAATGGTTTACTGTGGGGATTTCACCTTTACTAACATCACCTTTGACATTGACTTGGCAGCCCGTAAAATCCTCTAATTCTCCCGATCCCTTTAGGCAGTACAGGCTTTGAATGTGAATAAAAGGTAATAAAGATGCATTATGTGCTAACATTAGGACGATACAAACATAAATTTTCTGGTCATTTCTTCGTGGAGTAAAGTTAAATCAACCCAACTTCATTGCAAATAGGTACCATTTAGGAGGTGAGGGGGGCCAAAATATGACTCCTTACGAGTGTGTTTAAAAGACACAGCTGTCAGCCATGTTTGTTTACATTTTGATAGTTTGTGGTGGCACCGCAAAACTGAGTGCACTTGGTATAATCCCTGGTCAGCTGCGATAACCACCGCATAAACCGTTTATCTACATTGTTAGCGCATCTAACATTGTTGCCATACAGTGCATCGTCCACAACTGTCGAGCAATAAAAGTCATTCACTCATCCAAAGTCATAAATGTCTGTATCTTTGTCGACGTGTAATAAAATATGTAAGACCGTCAACGAAAGTCATGAGCGTTTACAGACATCGACCCCGGGAAAAATAACGAAAGGCACCGACTAAGTTCAATAAACTGGCGCTGGGGATTGAGACGAGTGCTTCAGGGCAACGAGCTGAAGCCATTTGTGTTTGATGTATGAATGAGCGCTATTTCAAATATCAAAGTACCAACACCATTTAGTGCTCTCCCATAAAAAAGAGACGTAAGTTACCAAAAGACGTCACCAAAGTAAAACGTACTACAACGAGCTCCATGCTTCATCGACCAAAGTATTAATGGAACTTGCTGTGAATGGAAAGTTGCTTCGAGTACTTTTCCCCGGTTAGATTAAGACTCTACGTGCCAGGATTTTGCAATCCCAGGCGACGTCCTTGGCGCCGGGCGGCAAAACGTTTCCTTTCTCACCGCTTCCCTTTACTCAAGGCCCTGGGGATCCGTGTGGAGCGCACTGTTAGATGATTGAACGTTCTAATTCCTGGATGTCATGTCTAATCCTCTGTGAGTGTGGAGCCTACAAATGCTGGAGAACTCTTAGGATAAAAAGGGGGCTCAAATTTGAAGACCATCCAGACATCGATCACTGTGAATAAGTTTCAGTGTTAGAAACGAGAATTCGGAGATCTCAGACCTCCGTGAAAAAAATAGATCTTGTGTGATGGTAACTGTGTGTTCTTCTAATTCACCATGTTGTCTGGAAGCCATGACTTTTTAGGAAGGGATTGCGAGAGAGGGAGAGAGAGAGAGAGAGAGAGAGAGAGAGAGAGAGAGAGAGAGAAGAGGACAGAGAGAAAGGGAGAGTGGGAGAGAGAAGGAGAGTGGGAGGGAGAGGTTGAGGGAGAGGGAGAAACCAAAAACAACAACCCATTTTTCATTAACAACCAAACAGACAAGTTCCAATTTCTAACCACCCTTCGTACAAACTTTATGCTCCCTGTCCTTGGTGCTGATCACTCGGTTGCTGTTACCTCCTCCCCCAGACATAACGAAAACAATGCCTCCATTTTTCATGTATGAAGGTAAGTCATGGAGGCAATTATGGATTTCATCTACTGATCTTTTTAGCAATGTCAATGAAAATAGCGACGAGTGACGTTTGATGAGTTAAGCCAACAGTAGACTCCCATAATACATAAATCATTAAGCTCCAGTCAGACTTCCTCCCAGTCGCGACTCTTCGCAATCAGAGGAGGAAATTGGCGGTGGAAATCGATTCAGAGTATTTGGCATGAGACAGGAACTCGTTAAATCATTTGTGTGCCGGTGACCATGAAAAAAAACGAATTAAAAGTTAACGCTGATTCGGTTGCTCACACACATGTGAGGACATAAAATTTCTACGCCTAGCTTGGCGTGGGTGACTACACAGGTCAGGATTTAAGTCGCTACATTAAAGACTTTGATATACTCAACCCCCACCGCGTGCAAGTGTAAAAAGAAATGTGTTCTGATGATTCCTCAACGACGTGACCACTATTTACCTCCATGAAAAATGGAGGTATTGTTTTTGGCGTGCCTGTGTGTGTGTCCGTGTGTGTGTGTGTGTGTTTTCGCACGGCCCTTAGGTCAGGTTGTAATGAATATGACTGGGTTCAGTCTGTTCCAGAGGGTGAAAGACATAAATCACAATGTCATTATAGATGGTAGCACGCGTTGTTTTACATGACCTCCTTAACAGCTGATGTTTTCCTTTTCACGAATAAGAAGAGAATTGCAAAAGACGATTCCAAACGGAGCCCTCCTTTTACGACAGATTTTCAACCCCTTCCAAAAAAGTTTTGACTTGTAAACATCATAGTTTCATGGAGATCTGAGATCTCCTAATTCTTGTTTCGTGTCAGTTTTGTGACGATGTTGTAACACCTAACGTTGACGGGCAATACTTACTTTATATACCGGCGACATTAAGAGCTATGCTGTTATCGGTTGAGGGGTGTTTGTTTATGTCCAAGCCTAATGGTGCATCGTTTTGACGACGCCGTTTGCTCAGAAGCTCGCTATACAAGCTCAGCAGCAGACTAAAAATGCACTCACTCTGCCACTCTCAAACCCGGAAGGAGATCCTTATCGTGAGAGAAAAGTGCATTTTCCTTGAAACAAAAATGAGTTCTCAAGTGCAGTTAATGGATAGAAACCTTATAACATCCGCCGCACTTTACAAAGAAAAGAGGTTGAAAGCTGAAGGTGTTTTGGCATTTATTTATACTCATAGTGGCACATGCAATCTTCAACCTGAATTAGGCCATGCTGATTGTATTATGTGGATGGCATCCGCGCGTGCAAGAATTTTTGCCCGTTTAAAAAAAAAAACGAGCAAATATATGCCATAGATTGCAAAAAAAAGGAAAACAATACTCATGCGGTAGAATTCCAAAATCATTTCCAAAGGAAAAGAGGAAAATGTGAAAAAATGAGAATGAAATTCTTTTTCATTCGCCATACCATACTCTGTATGTTTGGACACGTAAGAGACAACTTTTTAAGCATTCTTTTATTGGCACGCTCGCATCAGTTTTGGTGTTCCCGGATGATGTCATCCATATAATCAAATCAACAGGGACTAATTCAATACAAGCAAACTTATGCATGTAACATCAATGTACTATCAAGGGTCCACTACTAGACAAAAAACGGGGCTTATATTTAAGCGTATATATCTTCCGAAGATTTGAAAAATCAATAAAAAGATTTTGTTTCAGCACACACCAACACCTTTGCGAACGATCCCCCGTGTGATTTTTATATAGATTTCATGAAAGGGTTTTATATCCGCAGGATATTGTAAACTATTCATCAAAAAGTGTTTTGATAGATTCACATCATCAATCCTACGTTTATGAGGCTTTCATACAGCTGTTTACAGCAAAGTGAAAAGGGTGTAATATTTCTCCAGCCTTTAAAGTAATCCAATGGGATTTCAGGGCAGCAAAACTGGAAATATTCTGAATAAGGCAATATTAACACATACTGCTTCTCATTAGCACGTTTAAATCAGCAATTTGGGCATTTAAAACTGCAGAAACAAGCCCCAAGATGAGTCCTTTATTTTCTGAATAAGGCAATATTTACACATGCTGCTTCTCATTTAGTATATTTAAATCAGCATTTTATACTTTAGGCGTCTAAAACTGCGGAAACAAGCCCCAAGATGAGTCCTTTATTTTCTGAATAAGGCAATATTTACACATAGTGCTTCTCATAAGCACGTTTAAATCAGCAATTTGGGCATTTGAAACTGCAGAAACAAGCCCCAAGATGAGTCCTTTATTTTCTGGGCGGTACCCTAAAAATCAGCCAAGAATTTGGGAATTTTTGCTCCATGAGGGTCAATATACTCGTACACTGGGATAGTGTGGTTTCAACACAGTATGTAGATAAATGACTAAAATATTGGCTTTTAAAAATCGAGTTTCCTAGCCCTAAACACTGCACTGGGTGCCTTTAGTATTCACAGTGCGTGTTTCTGGTTGGCCCAACTACAGTTGTCAGGCGGTTCAGCCAGCAAGGCGGCGGCAACAGTAAAATAGGCGAGGGGCAGTCGTCTAGAACATATAGTCTCCCAGGAGACAAGCAATCCACGTAATACCACAACCAAGCGTACCAACCCTGAAGGTAGGAATCTATTGATGTATTTGAAAGCCTGATAGTTATCACTAGAGAGAAAGATGGCTTAGCTCTCGTATGTTTGGATGTACGTTTTGTCTATAAAACGTTGACGACCGTACCACAACCAAGCGTACCAACCCTGAAAGTAGGAGTCTATTGATGTAAATCATTTTATTTGAAAGTCTGATAGTATCACTAGCGAAAGATGGCTTCGCTTTCCGTATGTTTGGATGTACGTTTTGTCTATAAAAAGGTTGACGACTTTACCACAACCAAGCGTACCAACCCTGAAAGTAGGAGTCTATTGACGTACATCTTCTATATCGTTTTATTTGAAAGTCTGATAGTATCACCAGAGAAAGATGGCTTAGCTTTCGCATGTTCGTATGTACGTTTCGTCTATAAAGGTCCACGACAGACATGGTATTTATACATACGTTTTATACGTTATGACATCAATGAAAGGCGGCATCTTCAGTGACTGGAGGCATCTTCTGCATCTGTTCTGGAAATCCCTCTGTAGCAGAGAGCTTAGGTAGTCTCCTAATGGAGTAGTTGAACTAAAACTTCCCAAAGTAAAACGTAATTGTTGCTTTACATCTGCAGGTATTTCAAAAGCCGGACGGATAGTCAAAAGAAATGGCATTCTTAGTTTTTAAAAAAGACATAATAATAAACAATGAGAGTGATGGTTGCTATTTTATCGGTACAATCCTCTTGAAAGCAAATCAGAAAAAAAGGCCTTTCATGGTTTCCTTTCAAATGTTCTTATGTTCATCATCCTCGCCAGTAAAACAAAGCACATGGTTAAGTATGAAATATTAAGTACACATTAATGCCAATTTAATGTCCTAAAATGTTCTTTTGGTCATCATCCTCGCCAGTAAAATAAAGCTGGCATAGGTACACGACGTCAATGTGAACAAATGACCATGAATGATTTAAATATCAGGCTTGTATCTTTTGATGAAACTAGTTGACGTATTGTCGGTGCTAATGGTTTAGTGTTCTCCGATAGTCCCAAGTTGTGCACACGCTTAGGCCATGTTGATTTGATTATATGGATGACATCCTCTGGGAACCCCAAAACTGACGCAAGAGTGCGAATAAAAGTTGGAAAAAGAGTTGTCTTCATTATCAAATCTACGTGGTTATGAAGGTTCAACAAGTGACACAGAGTATGTTATGGCGAATAATCAACTCTTGAAATTCATTTCTTTACATTTTCGTCTTTTTCGTCTTTGATTTTGGCATTCTACGACATTGATATCGTTTTCCAATATATATTTTTTGCAACTTACGGTATAAATTTGCTCATTTTGAAACTGTTTTGTATGATTTACAGTATGGTTGAAAACTTTTCTTTTGGAAACGGCCGAAAAATCATATGCGCGCGCGGATGTCATCCATATAATCAAATCAACACGGCCTTATGGAGTCTCTACATAGGACCACAGTCATTCACGACTTTACTGTCTTCCCCTTGAGGTATCCAGATGTCCGGCTGGCAACAGCGGGACGAAAAGAGTCCACAACAAAGTGCAGGCGAACGAAGATAGAGGGCCGTGAACACATATCGTCATGAGCAACAATAGTACGGCAGCGGCCACGGAAGGGGTCTTCAACATGTCCGAGGACGTGTACCCCACCTGGCTGCTGCTGCCCACCCCTCCTGACTATGATTTTGAGAGCTATCTGCTGGACTACCTGTACCCGAAACACTACGAGTGGGCGCTGATCGTGGGCTACATTCTCGTCTTCTTACTGGCTCTCATTGGCAACGGACTCGGTAAGTCACATTTCTTCAATTGTGTTGTGTTTGTGTGTGTGTGTGCGTGCGTGCGTGTGTGTATGTGTGTGTGTGTGTGTGTGTGTGTGTGTGTGTGTGCGTGCGTGTGTGTGTGCCTCTCTCTCTCTCTCTATCTATGGGTCTCATTGACACATTTTTCAAAACCTAAAAGTTACGATCATCTCTCAAACCACAGAAAACGTTGTATCCTTGGCATTCGCATTCCAATTCATACATCTCGCAAAATGTCGGCCATTTCATATACTCCACTGCGCAAAGAAAAGAAATTAAACCCAACAACAACTATATCCAAAGTAACATTAGCATCAATTAGTATCATTTTTACTGTTTATTTTCTTATCATGTTCTTGCAATTAGCCCTCGGGCGCGGGCATGAATTTGCAATAAACTTTCATAAGATTAAGATAGTGTGGCCTAACTGTATAGATCTGTCATTACACGATGATAGCACGATACCAATTCATCTTAATGTATTGCTGTATATATGCTAACTGTTGAAAACGATGTCATTTGTATGTGTGTGGGCTAGTCTCAAGAAGGAAACGCTCCCCAGAGATACCATTTAATTACCTTGATTCAAATGTTCGTAGTGTCTGATTAGTGATAGCGTATAAAGTATTAAGTACACACATCAATGTCAATTTTATATGCGAAGGGCGAAAAGTATTATTAAACGACTCATGCATGTGTGAGGGTTGTTAAAGGCATCCAATGCAATTTCAAGGCTTCAGAGGATTTTCAAAGTCAATTTACTGATCATTTGTTCTTTTAATGTAATAAGTTGAATCAGTCTTATCCCATAGCATACTGATATCTGTGTGTCAAAACTGCGATGCCTCTGACGGAAAACGATTGTTTTTTCGTATCGTATGCTGGTTCTTAAAATTTATTAGGGGTACCCCAAAAGTAAAGGTATTCCTCACGTACACGTCACTTGTTTGGGGGTTATTTGAAGCAAAGTTATTTGACGAAAATGTCAAGTAAATGTCAATATCAGGCAGATTTCCTTATCCAGAATAATCTAATGTTTACCTTCTGTGTTTCTTCTTCCTCCTGTTTACCTTCGCAGAAGGATAACATATTGTTTTGCTCTGTTTCTTCTTCCTCTTTCTGTTCTTTTCCAAACAAATAAGGTCAATGACCTGAACCAGACGTCTGTCACCATGGTAACTAGTTTTGGGTTACATCGTGTTGCAATTTTATAGCAGGAGGGATTTAGACTCCTGACCATATATATGAATGTGTTTCAGTACGAATTAAACAGAGCAGACCATGTGTGTAGGTAAACATTATGCATTTGCTTTGCAAATCTTACCTTTGTAGTTTTTGTTGTTGTTTTGCGGCTTAAAAGTGCATGAATGTCTTTCAAAGGACAGCAGATGACAAGGGATTTGCCTGGTATTTTGCGGTCTACGGTAGGGACGTCTCAGGCACATTACCGAGAGCGAATCGCCCACAACCCAGCGCCGCGTCGTCTTTCCTCGCAGCTCGTGACCACTCTCTGGTACTTAGGATCACCGCGAAATGTCAAATACCAAATGTTCAAATGTTCGATAACGTGACATCGGGTACAGGTACAAGTACAGAGGTACGGCCTGTAAAAGTCAACAAATTAACTTTTTTTTACATTCCAACATCTAATCACAAGACGTGGTGACGGCACAGCCCAATTTTTTTCAACTTATATTAATGCCGCCACCAGCACAGGGGAAATTACAATGCTCATTTTCGCCTGAGCGAAGTGAGGAAAGTCGTTTAAAGTGCCTTTCCCAAGGGCACAAGATCGGTGGCATGTCAGGACTCGAACCCGGGACCTCTTGTTTCCGAGTCGAGCACTCTGCCGCTACGCCGCACGACTCCACAAGTACAAGTTTGACAACTGTGCACCGAATACTTATAATGAATAACTGCTAGGCTAATAAAAATATGATACATAGGTCTAAAATGACAACATAGGCGTCATATTGACGTACAATAGAGAGTAGTGTAATGGAAAGATCGAATCTCTCTTAAAATATTAAAAAAAACTAATAATAAAAATCATCAAAGCGCCCGTAAACTCTCTGGTAGAGGAAGGAAAGCCATTTGAGACTTCCTCTACTTTCAAAGACGATTATAGTCTAAATTAGAAAGACATTCATTACATTCCTTAGGTAGTTATCAAAGTAGAATTGTATCTATCAAAGTCATACCAAAGTTTTATCGAATCTATGATGATCTATGATGTACTATAGGTGAATATGGCTTCCATTCCAATGTAAGGCCACAGCAAGTAATTTTCATTCATGACATCAGCGCGCGCATTAATTTTCGCCTGATTTTGGGGGAAAATAAGAAAATTTGTTACCCTCTGATAGTGGATAACATGTTGAAAGTTGGCGAAGATGTCAGTTGTCATGTCGGAACGTGGATGGCAGATAAATATGAAGAGAGGAGACGGGACAAGCCTCTGATTTAATGTTTTGTCTTTGGTGCAGTGATGTATTTCATTCCTTTTATATGGATGTTCTTGCTGAATCAAAACCATTTGAACAAAGATTAAAAACTTTTATTTTTCAAAGTTTTTTTCAGTGAGAAATGGATGTTGTAATAGTTGACAGTAAGCTTAGCACAATATAAGTATCATTTCACGTTTAACAGGGTTTATGATGTCGAAATCTAAAAATGTAGGAACCTTGTTTTTCTTGGCCAGCCCTCGTTTTTTGGCCCTATCGCATTAGATGTGGAGTCTGCGGAGAATGTCATCCATAAACTTTACTTGCTGTGACCTAATAATGGTCATGGGCCGATTCGAATTCTAACCGTACTTCGAAGAATGGCGAATATTAACGTCGTTACCCAACAAAAGCCTGACCATCATTAGATTTTTTACTGTAACATAATAGTGTGAAAGAAGCCCTTGCCTTTGAGGATCACTGTAACAAAATTTCGGTATCCGGTAAGAATAGATGCATAACCATTGCTGACTTGTGAACTCATTGCACTGATGCATTCTGTCCTAATAATATGGCAGAGCTTGTCACAAGGGTGATGATCATGATATATACGGCGGATTTTCTATCAAACATGCCGCGGGAGTTGACTTCCCATCTGTATTAATGATTACATTCATCTTGCTGACTCTTTGCCAATGTCTGCCATCAACGTAGGTACATGAGTCCATCGGTTTGCTTGTTAGATGGCGAACAAATCCCAAGTGACTGGCGTCTCTCCGCACGCATGAATCCTTGTGGCACATTCTGAGGTCTTAAGGCATAGCAAATAATTTTTATGGAAGCCATCGGTGTGGCCTGATTTCAGGGGGAAAATTTGTTGCACTTTAACGGTGGCCAACATCCCGAAAATGGGTGCGTAAGCGTCGATCGGTTCAGAGACCACCAGGGATCCAGCAAACTTGCCGCACAATTGCTCGCGTTTAATGACAAGTGTTGACGGTCTAAGGTGTTTCATCGTACATGAATACCCAGTGTAGTGTACTATTTCTTGTTCTAGTTCTGTATACACAGTACAAGGACAGCTGTCGAATTCAGGAATGAAAGTCTTAGTAATATCATGTTTCATTGCCCCAATTCTCGTATAGCAAAGTTTATGATCTCAAAATTTGAAAATGTAGGAATCTCGTTTTGTTGCCCGCCTTGCTTTTTTATTCGCCCTTTTGCATTAATTTTGGAGTCTCCGGAATATGGCATCCATGACATTTACTTAGTGTGGCCTTACTAGGATGTAGCGTATGACAGGGGTCCATTTGTGAATGGTCCCTGGAGGTGAGACATCACATTTGAACAGACTCACTCAAACTGTTCAGGGCCAACCGACTGACGTTAGACCGAGACGGGGGGCGACTCAGGTTGTCTGGCACGTCTAATCCGCACCTTGTGAAGTCACGTGTCATTGACGTAACGTACCTAACGTTAAAGGTTGAAGGAGTCAAATTTGAAAATCTGTGTAAGTCCCGATTTAGTTTCAATATCAAAACATGAAATTCAATCATCAGTTTGTGTTACAAGACTCAACTTTGGTAACAAAGTTAAAAACCCCCAAGATATAATGGTAGCTGTTGAGACGAAGCCATGATTGGTATCATGGGAGCTATAAGCTTCTTAAAAGGTTTTAAAAGTTTTCCAGCCCGAGGATATGACACTACTTGAACTTTTCGGGGAAATTTGAGGCATATCAACCTGGGGTCTGTCTAAAGTGGAGTTTACGCTGAAAGACATGATGCCCTGGGGCTTGACTGAAGTATGGTGGTCACTCAGTTTACGCGATAAAAATATTTCTCAAGGCCATGTTGATTTCATTATATGGTTGAACTTCTCTGGGAACCCTGAAACTGATGCGAGCGTGCGAATGAAAAAGTTTGACAAAAAATTTGCCTTCATTATGAAATCTACGTGGTCGTCAAAGTTGAAAAAAATGGCAAAACACACAAAGTATAGTATGGATATAATAGACTTCATGTTCATTTCTTCACATTCTTTCCTTTGGAATTGATTTCAGCATTCGACAACATGTTAATATCATTTTCCAATATTTGTTGTAACTTACGGCATACATTTCTTCATTTTTGCAGCTGCTTTATATCTACGCTTTACGCTTTGGTAGAAAACGTTTTTTTAGGAAACGGACTTTCGAAAATTCGTGCGCGCGAAATTAAAGATGTCACCAATATAATCAAATCAACATGGCCTTACTCCATGACGATGTGTCCTTGGTTGCACTCACAAGTGTTTTCTAGAACTAAACTTTGCAGACAAGTGACATGTTATAGATATAGCGAGCACCTCAAACATACGGCTAATAGCCATCCCGAGGGGGGCTCAGATAGCGTACATGGAGTCAGGTTTAACATGTCACACGTACAGATCACCGTAAAACGAAATGAAACACGAAAAAGAGACTTCCGGTAAGTTGCCGGAAAGACGAAAAGCTGCACGTTATCACCGCCGGCGTTAACGATAATCGTCTGAAATGTGGACATAAAATACAGGCGTGCTTTGAACTCGGCAATGTGCACTTCTGCCTAACGGCAAGTCATTTCTTTAGAATCGTGGACTTTCTTGAAGTTGAAGGAGCCAGACGCTACAGAGTTGATTCCTGGTCTTACTAGAGTTTCTTGGCTCTATGTGTCAGACCGTAAAAGTACCGGTCACTGACTCACCGTGGTTTAGCAGGATCTATAGAATGGAAAGACGTAAAACATCACTCAACTTCTCCTTCTTCACACACAATCATGACTTTGGACTGCCGAACACTAGCCAGACTCCCCACAACCATGGTTAGGAGTACGTCGGCGCCAAGTCGGCTGGTGTTCGACAAAATCGGCTACATGATCTCCTTGACAGCTGGTGTTGTTTCTCTTATACGATAAAGAAAGATGTGTAGACACCATGGTCAATGAGAAGAGGACACAGTTACTATCACACAAGATCTAAATTTGTAAACATTTCATGGAGGTCTGAGATATCTCAAAATTCTTAAGATATAGGGATTTTCTCTTTATGTTACCGGTAATGTTTCTTACCTGCCTACGTTTCGATGTCGTCTGACATTTTCCTCAGAGCTTCTCGCCGCTATTTGTAGGTAATGTAGGTGGCGCTTTTTCGGCGAGAAAACCATCCCAAACGTGGCTGAGTTTGTATTTCCCCTCACCCCCTTCAGTGGCTTTTTGAGCCGAGAATGTACCTTGCCCCTATCGATATCATGACCTGAAATTAGACAATTTTAGTGCAATTTCTCCGTGTATTTTTGCCTTGATGCAGATTTTGCACCAACAGGAAATTTGTTGGGTAAGAAAGAGCAAATCTTAAACCTGTGTTTAATGTTTTCCTAGCTCGGAATTCTTGTCATGTTTACCAAAGTAAAACATACTGTCTTTGCTCTCTTTTTCTTCCTCTTCCTCTCCAAACCAGAAAGGTCAATGACCTGAACCAGACTTTCTGTTACCATGGTAACTAGTGTTGGGTTACATCATGTTGCAATTTTATAGCAGGAGGGGTTGAGACTCCTGTCACCATATATATGAATGTGTTTGAGTAAGAAATAACAGAGCAGAGCGAAGGTAAACATTATGCATTTGCTTTGGAAATGTTACCAGTTTCTATATAGTTCTTTCCGTTTCGGCCTTGTTTTCTGCAGTTTGCTTCGTGGTGGCCAGGAACAGCCACATGCGGACGGTGACGAACTATTTCATCGCGAACCTGTCGGCAGGGGACCTGCTGGTCACCATCATCTGTCTGCCGCCCACCCTGGTGGTGGACATCATGGAGACATGGTTCTTCGGAGAGACCATGTGCAAGATCATACCCTACTTACAGGTAAGTAAACGTTTTCCACACCTAAATAGAAGTCGGTTATAGCAAAATGTTGAACATTATTCCAGCACAAAGTTACACAGATCAAATTTTCAACGACCACTGTCGCCTTCATCAGGATAATGAATGAACAATCACTTCAAAAACGTAATCTCGCGAGAGTTACGGTTACTAGACACGTGACCTTATTCACACGAGACTTTACTGATGATACATAAATAAGGTCACGTATCCGTCACCGTAACTCTCGCGAGATTACGTTTTGAAGAGATTGGTCATATTGGTGTAAAAATATTGTGTAAAAAATGCCAGCAGGACAAGGGTTAACATTGTCTTTGCAGTCACCAAAAGATCTTGTAGGAGATTAGCAATTCACTTGGAAGCTGTACAATATTGTGTCATCTTACATGTACAACACAAACATCTTAAAAACTACTTAAGGTGAACGAATTTCGTTTTCTGTTCATGTAGATGGTGTCCGTGTCCGTTTCGGTCCTGACCCTTTGCGCAATCGCAGTAGAGCGCTGGTACGCCATCGTCCATCCTCTGAAGTTCAAGAGCACCAACGCGCGTGCGCGCACCATCATCTGCCTGATCTGGGTGGTGTCGCTAAGCATCATGGCCCCGCTGGTGCCCATGTACAAAACCAGCCGCTTCTACCCGGAACACAAGACAGACCTCATGACGGTGTGCGACGAGCACTGGCCAGGTCAGGATGCCCACATGTCAGCTCGTTTATTCGTTTATTTCGATACCCTTTAGTCCATGACGACTAGTCTTCCAGGATTCAAAACATATGAATATACTGACAACAAAATAAAAGAGAATGAACATACATAATCATCACAAATTATACACAGGTTAAACAAAACGATCATGACTTAACTTAATATATACAACTTACTGTAACTTATGTACAACTGGTGGATGGCCTTTTTCAATTGATGCAGACTGGTCAGTGTTTTGATACTGGGTGGCAGGGTGTTCCATAGATTAATGGCGCGGTAGAGAAATGTTCGCTTTTTGCTTTTTGTTTTTGGTTTAGGTAGTTTGAAACTGCAAGAATTGGAAAATCTAGTTGAATACTTGTGGGTAGAATAAACAGTAACAATGGTTATCTATCCCATTTATTTAGCTTTGGGTATCTATCCCATTTATTTAGTACTGAAAAGTATTGTCCATCAAAAAACGTGCTATCTATTTTTACATGGGGTAGCTATAGGTAGCCTGATATTCTATCCCATTATATCACCTGGAGTTCTCTATATGGTGAATTAATGGGGGTGCTATTTTCTGGGTGGTACCACAAAAATCAATCGAGGATCTTACCAGTAATTCGTTTTCAGTCACAATTTTCGGCATCTTGCTCCAGTGAATGTCGCTATACATTGGGACGGTGTTGTTTCAACTTAGTAGGTAGATAAGTGACAAGAATATTGAATTTAGATAATCTGGTTTTCATGATCAAGCCCTAAAAACTGGATTGGGCACCTTTAACCTACACGTAGGGGGAGTATGCCCAGGCAGTTCACGGTAAATTATGGTGACAAAACGGTTACACACTTTTTCCAAACGAGTGTTGATGTTTTATATAGGCCACAGCAAGTAATTTTTATAGATGACTTCAGCGCGCGCATTAATTTTCACCTGATTTGGGGGAAAATTGTTGCATGTCATCTGACATTGGTCAACATGCCGAAAATAATGGGCAAAGATGTCTGTTGCCATGCCAGAACGTGGATGGCAGATGAATATGAAGAGAGGAGACAAGACGAGGCTCTGAGTTAATGTTTTGTCTTTTACTTTAATGTAGTGATGTATTTCGTTCCTTTTATACGTGATGGTGGCTGTGTATATGTTATATTTTAAGATGTAGGAATCTTGTTTTTTTTTGGCCCGCCTTGTTTTTTTTCGCCCTATCGCATTAGATTTGAAGTCTGTGGTGGATGTCATCCATAGAATTTACTTGTTGTGTCCATATGTCTATATATTTCTACTTCCGTCATGCATAAGAACATATACACAGAGGATCAGCCCCGTCTAAACGTGAATCATCTCCTTTATGATTCACATCATTCAGATGGCCGCTGCTCTGATGTCAAGGAAATTGCAACGCAGTCGTTTCCATAATCTCTCCCATTCAACTCAAATTTAGCAAAGCTCTCTTTTGAGATTTGTATTGCCCTTTCCGCTTGTTCATACGTCAGCGATTCAATCCGCGCACGGACGCAGTGGGATTCTTAGAACGGATTGATGGTTGAGTTTCTTCCTCAATCAGAGTTGAAGCTCTGCCGCGGATAGGTTCAAAGAGAGTCGTGATGGCAGATCGTGAAAAACCTCGGGGCAGTTTTCTGGCAGAAGCAGTCCAAGTCTTGTTATTATTCAACACGACGTCTATATTCTGCACTCGGAATACCTTATATCTTTATCTAAAGGCATCAAAAGGCAATTTTAGATTGGCAAAACTTGGAGTTTCAAAGTCAATTTTCTGGTCATTCCTTTAAAGTCATCCGTGCTTTTAAAAGGCTTGGAAACCAGATTTTTCAAGTCGATATTTTGGTTACTTATGTACATACTAAGCTGAAACAACAATGTCCCAATGTACAACGACACTCATGGAGCAAAAATCCCCAAAATTCTGACGAAAAAAACAGTTACTGGAAGGACCTGAATTGATTTTTAGGGTACCACCCTGAAAATAAAGGACTCATCTTGGGGATTGTTTCTGCAGTTTTAATTGCCTAAAGTATGAAATGCTGACGTGTGCTGATGTGTTACAGTATGTGTCAATATCATACAGATTGCCTCATTCAAAATATTTCTAGTTTTGCCGACCTGATATTGCATTGGAAGTTGAATCAATCCTATCCCACGGCATACTGATATCTGTGAGGCAAAAATGCGATGTCACCGACGGAAAACGGCTGCTTGTTTTAGAAATGGCAGAAATTTCAACATCAGACAGATTTCATCATGTACGGGGAAATTGCATTAGAAGCCTATAAGATGGTATCAGTTCATAAACGTACATCAAGGAGATTTAATCATTTAACCCTCCTCAGTGTACCTCAATGTCAATTGATCTAGAATCCTTCAGCTTTATTCTTGTGGAAAAAAGGATTTCACTGAGCGAAAAACAGAAATTGTAGATGTTTATGATCTTAAAGTCGCAGGAAAAAATTCGAGAGCATTCCTAATCTGTATGGATCTGAGCCTGATGGTCCTGATGTTGCCGAAAATTACCGTTTTCTTCAAATCGACCATGCGGCTGCGAAGTAATTTCTCTAACGAGCAACAATGTCAACAATATTTGTCATTACACGAAGCCAGCTGCCCTGGGAGACCGTTAACTACTACGGCCACAGCAGGTTAATTATATGGATGACATCCTCCGCAGACTCCAAATCTAATGCGAGCGGGCGAAAAAAAACAAGACGGGCTGAAAAAAACAAGGTTCCTACATTTTAAAATTTTGACTCAATCATTGTACAAATGGTTTTTATACATAGGGAACATCACATAAGCACAGCCAGCATCACGTATCACTGCATTAAATTAAGAATCAAAATGAGCCTTTTCTTGTCTCCTCTCTTCATAGTTATCTGCCATCCACCTTCCGGCATGGCAACAGACATCTTTTCCCATTTTCGGCAAGTTGACCATTGTAAGAAGGCAACAAAATTTCTTGTTTATTTTCCAAAATCAGGCGAAAATTAATGCGCGCTGATGTCATCCATAAAAATTACTTGATGTGGACTAATTGGAGATTCCCTGGGGTTTTAGGCAATCATAGCCTAACCAATATTCTTAAGTCGTCTCGGAAGATTGGCGACGCAGTTGGCGTGAAATTAAATGTCAACCGTGTCACATCAAAAAGGAAACGATTGAGACTTGTTTAAGACTTCCAATGGTTGTCAATTTCAAGAGGTGGATAGATCTACAGTTTACACCACGCACAGGTTTACTATCATAATGATACGACATTGCGAAATGTAGGAGTCATACTGTAGCTGCGTTATGAAACATTAGGACGATACAAAAGTCAATTTCCTGGTCAATTCTTTACAAAGTAAGTTGAGTCAATCATACTGCAGAAAACACACAGAGCAGATACAAATTACGAAATTTCAAAAATGCGATTAAGGATAAAAGGCTTTACATGAAATTTTGAAATTTAAATGAAATATTATGTACTCGGTGTGAAGGTAAGTACAATCATTTACAAGACAGTTCAAGACTAGTTGTACAGTTGAAAAGTGTAAGTCCAATTTCTTGTATTGGAAATTACAGTTTAAATTTGCTTCATAATAACTTTTACCAACCAAGGACATTATACAGTATAATGCCCTTGTACCAACACAGATGAACTTCCAAGATAATGTTTCTTTACAGCGACATTCTCTTCACACTAACGAAATAAATCTGTTGTCTGACTTCATAACTAGATCCCATTTACGGAAAGATCTACCACGCCGCGATCGTGATGGTGCTGTTTGGGATCCCGATCGTCCTCATGATGGTGTCCTACTGTATGATCGTGTGGAAACTCTGGAGCGACCAGGTGCCAGGTATGTGGTAACGTCCCCCGTCACACATAGCTGAATATGGCCTCCCGAACACTAGCCAAACTCCCCCCCAACCATGGTTAGGAGTAGGTTGGGAGCAAGGTTGGCTGCAGCTGGTGTTCGGCCAGGTTGGCTACTGTTCGGCTGCGCCAGCCGAATGTTTCAAAATGTTTCAAAACAATCGAGTGTGGACGGGAGGTTTAGCCATGGTTGGCAGTCAAATTTGACTCAAATTTAACTCAGATTCGATTCGCATAGTAAAGTGACCTAAATCTGAACAGTCCTTGGTCGGCTGCTGGTGTTGAGGGGAAGGTTATGAATGTGTGACGATCTTCAATGCCAAAATGCTTCCACCCCCACCCCCAAAAAAATGTCCCACCATTTTGCATGTAGTCAATATTGTAAGCGAGAAAACAATTCTTGCTAGAATCCTATATGCTGTCAAATTGTTCTGCTTTGTTTAATTGCTTCTGTTGGTAAACTTTTGTTGATCGCAAGCTGTAATGAACATGTAAATATAATGGAACTCAGACGACAACCTACACATGTGCTTTAGAAATGACCTCTCCCAGAGTGAGTGTGTTGCTGTGTGTGAGTACTAACCCTGCTCTCCGTTCTATCGCACAGTGATGCTTGCTATGCGAGTTGCTGGTGGCGAAGTAGTTCGCTACAGGAAACGAAAAGGAGGTCTGGTTTTGCCTTATAGACCCAAAGTTTCGTCGTGTCTATCTTATCTATTGGAGTTCAGTTCAGTTCAGTTCTTTTTTATTTCAAATGACCTTTCTTTTTACGTTTACCTTCGCAGAAGGAAAACATATTGTTTTTGCTCTGTTTCTTCTTCCTCTTCTTCTCCAAACAAATGACCTGAACCAGGTGTCTGTCACCATGGTAACTAGTGTTAGGTTACGTCATGTTGCAATTTTATAGCAGGAGGGACTTATGCCACCATATATATGAATGTGTTTGAGTAAGGATTAACAGAGCAGACCATATGCGAAGGTAATTTTGATTAGGTTTTTTTTTTCGTGAGATGACTACAGTCTTCCTTAGTACTGTCAGGAAATTTGTAGTTGTTTTGAAAGAGTGATTGTGACGCTTTTTTGACATTATTGATTACCATCCAATGCCACATGATCCAATCCATCCATTTCTCAGGATGCATAGCGTCAGGGTTAAAAATCCCCAGATTGCACCGCAACATTACAAGGTTATAGGCCACTAAAGAGCCTGTCAATGCACCTTTCCCCAATCCCGGGAAGCATAGCGCCAGGGGTCGATATTATAAGCTGTGTAATGTCAACCTTCTGTTGACATTTGAATGTCAACAGATTTTTTTGAGAGCCAATAGACTTTCGATAGTTGAGATACTCATATGCGTACGCCACCATTACAGATGAGGGCAATAGTTCACTTACCGAACCGAAATGATGATGATCTGTTGACAGTTTACAGCTTATAACGTCCAGTGACTTACTACGGGTCGGATTTGACAAGAAATAGAATGTGACATTCTTGTGTTTTTATAGTAGAAATTGAACATAAGGTTTATAACATCACTCTATACAGTGGTAACATTATTATCATACCGTCTGTTAATAGAAAAGGAATTACTATTACTTGAAATAATTCAACAGATGTTGTATTATGTAAACATTTAAGGAGAACCTTCATTATTTTAGATTCTGTCATCAACGAATGTAAAAACACCACGGGAACACATGATTCCGACCCCCTGGTGCTATGCATCCTGGGAATTGTTACCCCTGGCGCTATGAATCCTGGGAATTGTTACTCCTGGCGCTATATATATATGCATCCTGGGAATGGGAAATGGTGAATACTCCATTGGATCTGCTTGCTTCTGTTTCCCATACATTTTAATCTCCATATAAACTACTACTTCATCAGCCATTATAATTTTATTCATAGATCGGTATATACGTGTCAGATTCTTTTACCAGCTTCATCGCAAAACCTTTTTTTATACTGTTTTTTTTAAAGAATGATTTTGTCCTGTTCCATCATGGAGGTAGAATTTCAATTCTACCCCCATGGTTCCATAAACAACAGAGTCAAGCACATGTTGGTCAGGTTTCTCTCCAATTGTTTTCCTTTCCTCTTAATGTCTTGTGGAATCCGCTCTTTTTTACCCTAAGGCATCTCGAGTTCCACCAGCCTGCGAGCTCCCAGCCGCTCCAGCGACTCCCAGCGCATCAAGACCCCGGTCAGCCGCTCCACCTCGGACAACATCGTGCTGTCGACGTCATCTTCGGCCGCGGCAACCGTCGTGACGGCCTCGTCGTCCTTCCACTCGGGAACTGGCTCCATCGCCGACAAGACGGCTGAGAACACGGTGCAGTCCCGCCGCAAGGTGGCGCGCATGCTGGTGGCCGTGGTGGTCGTGTTCGCGATCTGCTACATCCCGCTCATGATCCTCACCTTCCTGAAAAGGTAGGGTAATATACTTTGCTATGCACCTTTGTTTTATTCCAACATTTCATTACAAGACGGCACACTCAAGTTGTTTCCACTTATTTTATGCCGCCACCAACGAAGAGGACAAATACAGTACAGGTCAATACTCATTTTCACTTGAGGAAAGTTTCCCAAGGGCACAAGATCAGTGGCACGTCAGGACTCGAACTCGAAGATGCACTTTCTGCAAGTGTGGTAGTTTCACATTGTACCAAGAAGAATTCGAAGACTCGATCAGACCTCCATAAAATATAGAATTTGTGTAATTATGACTGTGTCCCCTTCTCATTCGCCAAGGTGTCTACAACTCTTTATTTAACTTGCACTGGAAACAACCCCAACTGTCAGCTTTCAAGGAGGTCATGTAACATAAACACATGCGAAAGCAGCAAGCGCTAGCAGAGGTAGACGTGATTAAGGACTTTCTCTGGGACAGACTGAACCCAACCTTATCTATTACAATCTGACCTGAGGGCCATGCGGAAACATAGACACATACACGGACACACACACACTTACCAAAAGCAATACTTCCATTTTTCATGGAGGTAATGACGGATTGAATACCTTATTCAGTAAAAACTAATATTGTTTGTTTGTTTGTGACAGAGTGTACGGGTTCTTCGACGTCACGAACAACAGACAGGGTGTGTACGCCGCCTTCATGGTGTCCCACTGGCTCCTGTACCTGAACAGCGCCATCAACCCGCTCATCTACAACTTCATGAGTGGTGAGATACATCAGCAAAACTGTATACCAAACATGTGTTTGTGTAGACTCCCGAACACTGCTGATACATCCACCCCCCTCCCACACCAACCATGGTAAGGAGTAAATATGGAGCAAGGTCGGCTGGTGTTCAGCCAGGTCGGCTATTGTTCTGCTGCGCCAGTCGAATGTTTCAAAATGTTTTATACATTCAGGGGGACGGGATGTTTGGTCATGCTTGACTGGCGTTTTGGAGTAGGTCAGCAGTGATTGGGTCAAGTTCAGGTCTGGTCAGACTGCATGCTCTCAAACTTTAGCCAACCTTAGTTGGTTGGTAATCGTGGAAATGTTCTGTGTGTGTGACCCGGGCTTATATTTAATAGTGTTGTCCATTTCTCAGGCCACTTCTTACCAATATCTTGAAAAAAACATTGTTCTCTTGTCAAAGATTATAAGACAACATTCCACTGCTTTATGTTGACAAGACTTTCTTCTGTGATTTTTTTTCCCAAAGAGAAATTTAGAAGCGAGTTCAAGGCGTCCCTGCCCTGCTGTTTTCCTGAGGCCGCTCGGAAGAAGAGGGAGGCGCGAGGCATGACGGTCGGCAGACCGACAATATCCCGGATGCACACCACAAGGACGACGGGAACGACCGAGCTGCTGAGCCGCTTCGAGTCCACCACCAGATATCCGAGCACCTACGAGTTCGCCTTCGCCAGGGATCGGAACGAGTTCGGGTTGAGTCGGTTCGACACTCGACCGATCCCGAAGAGCCCGATTCTCCCACACGACACCATGAAACCACGCGACCTGCCCAAGAGCACATACGAGACGACTCAACAGGACACAGACTTACGAATGATCAGCGAGCACACAAGCGAACCGACTGCCGAACCAGCTGAAATATCTTGCATCGTCCCTGCCCTTTGTACAAATGACCTTCCAAAACAAATTGAGTAATGCCCCCCTCCCCCTAATCTGTGGTAATTTTCTTGGACTGATTTATATTACATTCTGTACTCATTATGATAACAGATTTAACTAAATTGTAGAAATAAGATCCTTCTATCGACTCTTTTAACAGTGTGAAGTTAGTATAACAGAAGTGTGTAGTGCGTAGGCAGCCTTTTAAGTCACCATTTGGCTTGAGTGAACCTGGGATATTCTGCGGTCTACCTAAGGTAGTGCCTGCGACCTATTTACCTGTTTACAAGTCTATCCACGTAAAGGAACATGTATGTCATGTCAAATAGAAATATTAAAGAGTCATTAAAGAGTAACGTATTCATTTGTGTGAAAATTGCCACCAAACTTGACCAAAGCAAGTCACATCAGACCAGTGACAGTGCGTAGTGATTGAAACGTTACGTTTGTGTTAATGGAATGGGCCACCCAGCTGTCTGAGGATTTAATAAATAATAATAAATAAATAATATCATGGAAGTTCATCTGTGTTGGGGCCGACATCGTCTACTAGATACCTTTGACCCAGTGTTGACGTCACACTTCAAAGAAGCCACGTGACAAGCTTCACTGGGTCAGTCTACTGCGGAAGACCAGAGTGACTGGTCGAAAGCTCTAGGTGAGAGAATTTTTTTGTGTTGGATCAAAAGTTTTAACTCTTAACAAATAAATAAATAAGTAAATGTGGAATTGTAGACTGACCTGGCACGATGTGACATTCACTGCCAGCCGGAATATAAGAGACCTGGGTCTGTATCAGGTCATAACTCACAAGTTATAAACACAGTTGAATTTAGGTGAAATTGATCACTGTAAATAGCATCACAAATCCCCAATACTGTGACAGGACTACTACTCGTACATATCAGTTCCATTGCTGAAGGAGCTTCGGTAAAGTGGAACAAACTCGTTCAGCCCATGGAAATCAGCACTGAATACCAGTGCGGTAAAAGGCGTTACTTTTGTATATTTGTGGTGAGAAGGAGTGAAATTCTGTTCTAACGATATCATGTACAGTAACATAGGTGGGCAGTGGGTCCAAACGTCCAGTAAACCAATGTAGTATATCACATTGATGTTAAACCTTAGGAAACAACAGTTTTGTTTGAAATTCCCAACAAAAATTGGTATTTTTCGTCTTTTGCTCTTCAGCGAACTAACACTTTTTAAAGATAAATCGAAGAAAATAGAGGGTATTAATAAGATCTAAAAGATTACTATTATACGTACTGCAACAACAGTTTTCCCATTCCCAGAATGCAAAGCGTCAGGGGTTAAAAATTCCCAGCTTGCATAGCACCAGGGGGTCAGAATTTTGTGTTCCTGTGGTGTTTTTACATTCGTTGATGACAGAATCTGAAATACTGAAGGTTGCATGTTTATATACAACATCTGATTTTTTTGGAGCACTGACAGAAGGTACAACGTTACCACTGTAGAGAGTACACAAGTTCCATGTTTACTAGAAAAACAAAAGAATTTCACATTCTATATATTATCAGATTCCACCAGTAGTAAGTTACTTAAGTTAATTTTGAACAAAAACTGCTACAAGTCTTTAAACACACAGGAAAACAGTATAACGTCAACAGAAGGTCCTATATCGACCCCCTGTCCCAATGCATCCTGGGAATGGGAATTGACAGGCTCTTTAGTGGCCCATAAGTAATATTACGGTGACGTCACGTAAATGTTTATATGAAGTCCTGTATAGAAAGGCAATGTAGTGTAGTGGGTCTATCCTAGTCGTGGCTTGTCGTGAAATATTCAGTTGATCTTGTACACGAAGAAATCTAAATCTATGTTTTCTGCTGTTTCATGTTCAAGCATAAGATTGTTGTTATCATGGCTTTTTGGTTATGTCAAATGTTCACATGTATTATGCTTGTGTAGATGTCTTTTAAATCAACTATACGTTAAATCTGTGACTTCTGTGCTCGTGCCGAAACGATTTTGTCCTTAGTATTATCTACTAATTCTTTGTTATCTATATGAGTATGTGAAATGGATATAGCTTCATTGTATATGCCGTATCGGAGTCTTCGTTTGAAACAAACAGGTATCATTCAAAAGATGTTCAATCCAACGTCTGCTGTAGATATCCGTGCTTATCTATTTATTACATGAATAAAATGTTAAAGGCATGCAATGCAATTTTAGGGCAGGAAAGCTGAAGTTGAATCCACATTATCCCATAGCAGACTGATATCTGTAAGGCAAAAATGTGATGTCATTGACGGAAAATGGTTGCAATTGCTTGTTTTGTATCGTAGAATGGTACCCAAAAAGTAAAGAGATACCTTACGTAGCTTGTTTTTGGGCTATTTCGAATGCTTCAAGTATGATGAAAATGTGCTATAAATGACAGTTGATGTCAGTATCAGTGTCAGTATCCAGAATTTTTTGTTTTGCCGCCCAGAAATTGCATTGGATGCCTATAATTAATACATTTCTGTATCCCATACCGTAGCGTAGCGTCAATGTTTTGTGAAAACGTTATGGTATATACATATATAACGAAGGCAATGTCAATTGAGATACCGAGTATTAGGTATCTGAGTGGCTAACATCAATGGGCACCACCTATTGTTCTTTCTCCGAACTGCAGCAATCAATGCGCTTTCATTTCGTTCAAAGAATCTCTGATGATGTTAACTACCGCATGGCCTTGTCGACTGTAAAGTCATTCTTAATAGATGTTGAAAATATGGTATGCTGTATTGTATCATGCCTTACATGTTGTATTTTTGTGACGATGTAAAAGTATTTGTACAAATAAAATGACAAAACCCATCAGAATGATATCATGAATTGTTAACCTTAGGTTACGTGGTAGGTAATATGGTCGTGAAAGAACAGCACGTTCCAACAGTTAAAATCTTACCAATTTACCAAACAGTTCATAAAGAAGATAGAATTATCAATTTGCGGTGGTAAAAAATGAATCTGGCTCATGAGAGACCAGTTATGTTGAAACGTGTATAGAATACAAACCTGAGACTCTGAGTGTCCGTGAGTCAGAATGGGCGTTCATATGGTCCCTTAAACTCTTCCAAGGAGGCAATTTCAGGGCGGCAAAACTATAAAATATTCTGGATGGGGAAATCTGTCTGATATTGACAATTACTGCCATTTCTTAGCACATTTTAGTCATCATTCCTTATTTATAAAGCGTTTAACAGTCCAAAAACAAACTATACGTGATGGGTGTATTTTTGGGTACCACCCATAAATAACTAGAACCAGCCTATACGATACAAAACAGAACAAGCAACCGGCATCGCATTTCTTCTTCACAGGTGTCAGTACGCTATGGTTGATTGAACTTACTACATTAAAAGAATACCCAGAAAGTGACTTTAAAAATCCAGTTGTGCCACCCTGAAATTGCATTGGGTGCCTTTAAGATAACCCATGACATTGTGTATTATTCATTGTTAGCATCTAACTGAAGGATGCAGCGCGTGTTAAAATCATGTAAATCTAATCTCAAGTTCCCTTTACAAAGTATTTTACCCTGATGATAACCACCTGTTTTGGTCACGTACGATCACGAAAGCAAATCTGACGAGACTTGCAAAGTTGAAGTCAGGGCATGTACTAGAGTTATCTCTCCCTTTCGTTCAAACCGATAAGCTACGCAATAAATTACCCTGGGAGCAATATAGTCAAACTGCATAGAACACTTCAGCGGCAACTAGTTATTTCCATTCTGTAAGAAGAGATTGACAAGACTGTTAAGGAAAAGACGAGTGAGGTACGTCCACACAGATTCGTCGTTATCAGTAACACAACGGATATTCCCGGGTTTTTATCAGTTCAAAGTAAGTTCATTTTGCGCGGTAGAGAGCCTCCCGAGCAAGGGAAGGAAGGTGTTGATGTTAGTTTATCTCAGGTGTAGATAGCCTCCGCCGTACAAGCGCCCATTATGTAGCTATATAGGTGATCGAAATCTCCACTCATTGTACGTGGCAGGTAGAGTGTCAAGGTGACTTGTGGGTCTATTAGGCACATATGAGTCTATTCGTACCTTCTCCAATTGCAATACGCTTCACTATACAATATTAATTTGCATGATAAGGCCGTCCAATGTTGCAGCTCCATGTTGTGGTACGGCAAAGAGTACCCAATGGTGAGTGCATCCAAACCAACAGAAAACAGCCCTTTTCTTAGTATGTGTTGGATAAATGCTGGCATTTTCAAGCTGGATATTTATTTCTCTTTCTATTTTGTTGACAAAACAAAACTCGGCTTTTAGTCTTGTTTTGGTTGCCCGGTAGAGCTCTAAAAGTAATGCCATCTTGTTATGTTTTGGTGGTGTACAGGGGGTCAGAGTGTTCAGAGTGCTCTCAGTGTTCCCGTCTATCGTATATTTTCGCCAGTTAAAAAAAAGTGATTCTTGGACTAAGTGGACAATTTGGAGGTTGGACTACCCTGTCAATGTGAGTTTGCAATTATTATAGTTGAACATCAAGTAGGTGATTTTTGACAGCTCAGTTCTATAATTAGTTGTTTACCATATATTCCAATGGAGGGCTGGAAATGGTCGTCTGTTGCCGGTACCTTTCTGTGGCGTTGGGCTAAACTGTAATGCACGCCAGATGCACACATAGCTGAGAACGGTAGGGGGCGCTAGTGCCCCTCGGATCCGACACCTTCATCGCTAACACATCGTGATGATATTCATCATGTGCCTCTCTGTAGCCTCTACCAGGCTTCGGGAAGTGGCCTTAAAAAGAGGAAATTGGCCAAATAGACAGATTATGGCAGGAGATTTGGATAAATTGGTATTGTCTGACGATGAGGAAATGGCATAACAAGCCTGCTGTCCAGTCTATCGTGGTTAGGGCTGGTTCTCTTCGGGGCTGCAGAAGCTCTTCGCCGACCGACTCAGCTAGGTTTCCCGGTAGGTTTTGCACGACGGGAGTTCAACGGGGCTAATCAACTCCTGCAGTATAAAACTCTATTAGCAAAGCTCCTAAAGGCGTAAAACTCCCACAGGACGGCCTGTTGAGCTGGGAGTACAAGGGAAAACTATTAGAGCCCCGAAGATAGCCTGGCACAACTGAGGAGTTAATTGCAAATTTTGAACGCCTGGTAGAGCTCTAAACGTAATGCCACGTTGTTCTCAGTGTTTCCATCCATCGTACTTATTTTAACCACAATAGACTGGATATTATGGCATGGAATAACAGAATATTGAATTACAAACTTTTTATTATACTTGCGGCCGAATCAACTTTGGTTATATATCCCATTTATTATTGGTTCACCACACCACTCATTCTTTCCCTGCCATGTCGTAAAATGTGGTGAACCCATCGCTGTATTTGCTCCAAAGCAAATATTGGCCTTTCTAGTTTAGTAATTTTATTTTCAGTATTGTCCTTAAAAACGTGCTAACTACTGTTATACATGGGATAGCTGCAGGTAGAAAATTCTACCCCATTATACCACCAAGAGTTGCAACATTCTGCACTGGTGCATCCTAAGCAGTCCATATGGTAAATTAATGGGATAGCAACCCTGCTAAATACATGGGATAAATAATCAGATCTGTCAAATCTGTCGTCACCCACGTTAGGACAGCCCTAGGCCTTCCAAGAAAGGTACAAGAACTGTCCCATGACCACTTGCGATGTGCCATTTAAGCAATAGCTGGGAGTGAAGACAGCAAGCATGTCATAATTTAATACCTTGAAATTATAATTTCTTTGGCAACGTGCGTGGGCTCATTTTGATATTTCTTAAAACAAATTTTAAAGGTCAAAATCCACCACTTCGTCGCAGTGTCTACAACCGACGGATCCGAACAACTGGTGAGTAATATAAAGAGGTAATTGTTTTTTTTCTATTCCACTGTAACTGCCACCATGTTTATGTGAAGATGTCGCTTTTGTTAGCTTGTGTCTTCCTCACAAAAAAAAAAACACTATCTGGAATGATCAAAAATGGTGAAGAACTCATGAATCAGCATTGTCAAAATATCTCTTCCATATGGTACTTATCAAGACGCATTGCATCATCATTGCAGCCAAGCGCGAAGCGTTCTCTAAGACTTCCTTATTAGCGACAGGAAATACAACGTTACAATACGCATTAGGCCACAGCAAGTCAATTTTATGGATGACAACGTCTGAAGCCTCCAACTTTAATGCGATAGGGCTAAAAAACAAGGCGGGCCAAAAAGACTACTGAAATTTTGACATCATAAACCTTGATAATATGAACAAGAAATGGTACCTATTGTGCTAAGTTTACTTCAAACTATTACAACATCCATTTGCATGTCACGGAAAAATAAAAGTTTTTAATCACTGTACAAATGGATTCAGTGAACATCACATATTAAAGGAATGAAATGAATCGCTGCATCAAAGTAAAAGACTAAACAATAAATCAGAGCCTTGTCTTGTCTCCCTTCTTCATATATTCATCTGCCATCCACGTTCCGGTATGGCAACAGACCTCTTTGCCCGTTTTTGGCATGTTGACCACTTTCAGGGGGCAATAAAATTTCTTGCTTTTTTTTCCTTTCTAAAATCAGGCGAAAATTAATGCGCGCGCTGATGTCATCTATAAAGATTACTTGCTGTGGCCTTAAGCTTACTCTCGCCATGGGTGACGAATCTGTTGGGTACAGGCGCCGATACGGCTGTCTAATAAAATCACCGGGTCTGTGCATACAACAAGCATCATGGGCCACCAGCTATTCTTAAGCTTACCAGACATATTCAACAGAGCGGTGCTAAAAAAAAAACGTCACAAACGAATGATTGTCTAGCCGTGTTTACATATCCCCTGTTGTCTGTTACTTTAACCATTGTGTTGGGTCTTTTAGTGCTGTAACTGTATCGCCCAAGGTCGTATAGAAATTTTATCACCAAATACACAGTGAACCAGTTTTTCCTTTTAACCTGCGGGTTGCCTACCCACGGCCTACACGGCATCCCCGTTCGGTGATTATCTGGCCCCAAACACGGTCATCTGGAAAGGGCGGCCCTTACTTGATTGGTAGCGCACACAGGTGAACTCTCGCGAGGGTAGAACACAAACAACTTACCGGGCGGAGTTCCGCGGGACGCCGGTAAACATTCAGTGCACGTCTGGGTTTTTTTTTTCAGACGGAGTGCAGGGGGCGGCTTTGCTGAGAAACTGACGGGAGCCGGAGGGAGCCTAGGAGCGCCTCCTCTACTCCACACACGCGCTGGCGGCCGCTCGTCAGTCAGCTACAGCAGCTACAGGTTGTCCGAGGTAAGCTCTCCTGGTGGTCATTCTACAGATTCTTAGTATCGACTATGGGGTAAAAATGAACGTAAATTGTACTGTTAGAGGATGACTTGGTTGTAACTTTGGCTTTAAAAGGCATCCAATGCAATTTTTAGAGCAGCAAAACTGTATTATCGGTCAATTTTCTGGTCATTCTTTTAATGTAAGTAGAGTCAATACCATCCCATAGCACACTGATATCTGTGACGGTAAAATGTCGTTGATGTTGCTTGTTTTGTATCGTAGGCTGGTTCTAGCTGATTCGCGGTCGGTACTCCAAAAATATAGAGACGTTTCACGAAGCTTGTTTTGGGGCTATTTCAAACACGAAAATGCGCTTAAGAAATGGAAGTAAATGTCAAAATCAGACAGATTTAGTCATACTGAATATTTTTGCTTTTGCCGCCCTGAAATTGCATTGAATGCCTTTAACAACTTCCAACTATCACCATTTAATTTCACAATACATTTGTATGTGTTTTTTCAATGTGCCAGCTTCAAGTTCTAAAGAAGCTGCCATTTTACCAAGCCATGTTAGCTTTTAGTATTAGTTTCAGTACAACCTAAGCTAAGAATAACATTGTGATCTGGGTATATTATGTTATTATTTATTCATTTATTTATTGCATCTTAAGATGACAGGGTGTACGTAGCCCATTCAGTTTTGTCAAATTGATTTTCAGTTGGGGCCCAGAATTCATAAACATTAAAATATATTAGGTACAAATATAAAAAAGGAAATAGATTTGTGACATGATTGTTACATAGGTAACAGATAGGATCGTAATGTCCAAGTAGCACAAATTAACCAAAGTTTACATGAACAAAAATACATGTGATGCATGAAAACATATAAAATGAAGTCAACTTTATTGCTCAACAACTGTAACTGGTACAACGTATCAATTAAGAGACAACAAGGGTGGGTACAAACTATACAAACTATACTACAATACAATTCCAGCAGGGCTAATTCATAATGATACTAAAGTTAAGCTTTTGTGCATTATTACATTCTATAATTCAAAAGATATATAAGTTATTTACAATATATGGCGTCGCTTTTGTAGTGATTCAGATATAATTTTCCAACGTACACATATTTATTTTATTCATTATCTATTAATATTCATTTATTAGCACATAAAAGTTATACAACATATTACAATGGAAATAAACGTGCAAGGGGTGGAAGAAAAAACAGAAATGCTTATTTGATATCCTCCCCATCATGATTTTACAATTTCTACAGTTATATCAAATGGAATATAAATAACAATGAAGAAGTAATTAAAAGATAATAAACAAGTACAATGAAAAAATGAATCAATTAAACAAAATAATCGCGTTTGGCATAAGCAGTGAAACGATACGTTAAACCAAACAAAATAAATACGTTTGGCTACAAGCATATGAAAATATAACAAATCAATATATCAATCAATAAGTACATCAAACAATATAATGTAACGTAACGTAACGTACACATACGAAAGCCAAAATGTACCCACGCATCATGATATTGTACAAGATTTATCGTTGGAATCCAGCATGGCAATAACGCTCAATTGGCCATGGAAATGAACCATAAACATTCTCATTTGTCTTATCTGAGGACAATCTCCTCAACAATTTCTCAACTGCCGTGGCGGGAAGTGTGACAAGTACTAACAACATACGTGATCTGTCATAAAGAAAGTTTAGGCCATGTTGATTTGATTATATGGATGACATCCCCTGGGAACCCCAAAATTGATGCGCGCGTGCGAATAAAAAAAGTTTTGCAAAAAAAAAGTTGCTTTCATTATGAAATCTACGTGGTCATGAAGGTCGAACAAATGACACAGAATATGGTTTGGCGAATAATCTACTCTTCAAATTCATGTCTTTACATTTTCGTCTTTTTGTTGGATTTTGGCATTCTACGGCATTGGTATGGTTTTTACATTTTTTTGCAACTCTCGGTATATTTTTGCTCACTTTGCAACTATTTTGTAGGATTTACGGTATGGCCGAAAATTCATGCGCGCGCGGATGTCATCCATATAATCAAATCAACATGGCCTTAGTGCAAATGCATTCCCGATGGCTAATTGCAGGTACAAACAACATGTATGAAAAAGAAAATACAATAATGGTATGAGACTCTACGTGTAGCATTATACTACATGTACATTCTACAACATACATGGTACTATTTTTGCTGGCTTTGACTTCTTTTGAGGCAATGGAAGACGAATTTATTCACTTCTTCTATAACATGTGGGTCGCTAGTTGTCATAGAACCTAGTAGTATGTACAGTATACAGTCTTTTATGGTGATAAATGGTGTACTGAAAACATTTGATAGAAAACGTGGCAAAATTCACGGGAACTCCTCACACGTCTTGGCGCTTCCCTGTGGTAAGTGGGGGTCACACTACATAAAACTTCCAAGCCTTAGAGACGAGCTAGATTACGCTATCTGCGTTTGAATGGCGATGGTTGCGATTATACTAGCTCCAATCTGAGATAAAACTAGACGGTTTTGATGGACAACGTCTGTTCGTTTTGGAGTTGCACGTCCTCGAATATGCCCAGGTTGCATAACTGTTTGTTGTAGTCATTATCCAAAGCTAATATCACATATTATCCTTTCGTCATTTACTATCTTGCATGTACGTACATGCATCGTTGATGGATATTTGAAAGAGTAAGGCATTTATGTCCTACAGTACTTTGGCAAACTTTCAGCTAGGTAAAAATATAAGAGAGGTAAAACATGCTTCGCTTGCTGAGTAAAGAGACTCTTTTTACACAACTAAGTCTTTTATTCAGCCGACGTTTCAGTGACCGTCTGTCAACCTTCCTCAGGGCAATTCTGACTGGTTCACGTTGCACTGCACCGCAGGTGTCGTTCGCGGATTCACGGGCGCATCGCTTACTAAAACCCGATCCCTTATTTTTGAATGTCGCAATAATAAAACTAGAGTTCCACGATCACATACCTTCGCCAAATGATGTTAATCTTTATGACCGAAAAATTATATATTATTCCCCCAGATTATGCAGTACATAGGATCCTCATTTCTTTTAACAAAAATGCCATTCTAGCATGTCTAGGTCATGAGATGTCAAAACCGGTCCAGATGCAGTACCATAGGAAGCCGCTAGGGGGCCCAAAATCTGACCATTTCCAGGTCTCATCAAGACCTACCCACCTACCAAATATCAAGTCAATCTATATAAGCCTCCTGAAGTTATCGTGTCTACAGACACACACACACAGACACACAAACGAACGCCTACGAAAACAATACCTTCTTGGCGAAGGTAATAACAACGTTTAATCGTATATTCATCGCCGGCGACCACTACTAGCTCATTGGCATACATAAAAGTCGAGAAGACCTGCTTAAGCAAAACGGACTACGAAACGCACAAAGCAAAACGACTCCTGTTATTGCAGCCGAGTTTTTACAGTGCCTTTCAGCCAGTAAATTTGCCATCTGTTGCTGTGGTAAGCTGAACGCCTTAGATAAACGATTTTTGCTCCTTTTCCACCGTGTAAAATGTCAGCAGACGTGCGGGATATCCTGGCGAGTGGCCAGGTACGGAAGAGCGGGGCGTGGGGTCGGAACACACCGGCACTGTGGCACTGCTGTATGCGAGTTGGTTATCGATCTTGAGATATAATTATGCGCTAGATTATGAGGAAAACATATGTTTTTATTAACATTTTCCATGTACGGCCTCAGCAAGTAGTTTCTCGGTTCACTCACCAGTGTTTGGGCAAAACTAATAATTGTATTGACTAAGATACGTTTTAAAAAGCTTCAAATTGACGCAGAATAACCACCAGAGTACTGTGCAAAGTACTCCTGTAGTCCTTGGTGGTATGAGTCTGGTATAAGTACGTAAGGCTATGGCAAGTAAATTTTCTGGATGACATCCTCCGCAGACTCCAAATTTAATGCGATATGGCAAAAAAAACGAGGTGGGCCAAAAAAAACAAGATTCCTAAATTTTCAGATTTTGACATCATCAACCTTGTTAGACAAGAATTGATAAACATATAAAGCACTGGTGTAACTTGTAGTGATCACAGCGATCGGGGCATCTAGAATGGTAACATGTTTGTTTAGCTGCTTCAGCTGCTGCGCTCACTCTGTTGTGTCGCTGCACTGCGCTCACTCGGTGGCTTTATTCGGTGGTTATAGCAACTCTCAAGGCTTTATCACACCATATTGACCTCGGGGCGGATCATTAACCCTTAATCATAGTTCGCCTGAAGTAACCACCACCTACCATCTTTTTGCTTTATTTTACAAGTGTAGGTACTAGGTAGTTTCCTTATCTAGTCTTTGGGTAGTTGCGGTTCAAACCCATCCCACGTGCCCCGGACGAGCTTTCCGGTCTATGTAGAACCAAGACTAGGTCGTTATCATCGGTTCTTCACAGAGACCGTATTCTGTAAAGCTGTGAACATTTTGCTGAAGTAACCACTGTACTTCATCTTCATCTGCTTGCCATCTTTTTGCTTTTAAATATTCTTCAACAAGTGTAGGTAGTTTCCTTATCTTTAGGTAGTTGCGGTTCAAACCAGTCCACGCGCCTCGGACGAGCTTTCAGGCCTATGTAGAACCAAGAATAGGTCTTATCAGTGGTGCTTTACAGAGTGCTTTACCTATTCTGTAAAGCTGTGAACAATTTTGCAAGCGTTACAAGACAAGAAAGTGCGGTTCTTAATTGCCGCAACATCACAAAACCCATTTGTTATCTCAATCTACATCTGTAACCTCAAAAGTGGTCGGTTATTAGAATAACCAACCACTTTTTGGACCGTACCATTATACAGGGGGCAGAGCACTAACAGTAGTATTAAGGCTTGTAGTAGTTATTTTCTAAAAACGTATTGTAGTTTATTTTGAATAATTTAAACACAATTTAAAAGATGTAAATGAAATTTAAACAGATTACACATAATTTCTACACCCCCAATAAAGTGGTACAGCTTTTGCAGACTAGCCCACCGAATGGTTCGTCTGTGATAAAGATACCATCAGAACCGCCGGCAGTAATAACACAAACAGACACACAGTGCGGCAAAATCCTTCCGTCGATGTTATAGACGTGAGCCTACTGTGAAATTTCACAATTATATTTTTAAGACCGCCCATAAGGATGACGGCAATATACCAGCTTCAGTAGATTGTCTGACCTCCGACTAGGCAGGAACCGTAGATTTATGATGCAATGTCTACCACTTATAAATCCACTGACATTCTTCTCTAGTCATATATAACAAACGATGAAATAAACTTTACTTTTTTCCAATCCAGCCTTCTTTCTCTACATTAGCCAAGATGCCTCCTACGACTTATTTTAGAGCACACTGGATACTGTCGTTTTTTAACGTTCGATATGGCTCAAATTGCTGTTACTTTGATGTTGTTTTAATGTTATTTTAATGCTGTTGAGTACGTCTTAATATAAATCAACAACGATAACGATAATGAAACGACGCAGTGTATGTATTTTATGTACATAAGCGAATTATTTTTGACACTATCGAATGATTTACTTCTGCTATTTGCTAATAATAATCATCTTATAATCTTAACTGGTAGAATAAATCAAATCGAATTAACTTTATTGCTCAACAACTGTAACTGGTACAATGTATGGCAAAGACGAAACAAGAGTACATACATGAACTATACTAAACTACAATTCTAATACATAACGTAATGGTAAAAGGGAAATGGCAAAACCAACTCAATTGTTTCATTTAGACCAGAAAATAAGTTTACCATTGGACATCGGTACCCCACGACACACATAGCGGTCAAGGTGAAGTTTAAGGAGATTATATGCCGAAGGAAATCGGAAGGCCGTGAAGATGTCAGAGATTGGTTTCATTGATCTTCCAGGTGTTTCAATTGTGTGTGGGCCGACCCCAGGTTATCCCAGCACGTCAATAACCATAGGCTACTGGACGGGAATATATATCAAGCTACTTTATCTACTGCCGCTACAGCAGGCTTACACCATCTACACTCCCATCAGTACAGCAAAACAGGGCGGGATGCAGGATTAGATAGAAGTGTTGGAAATGACCTTGGCTTAATTGTTTCACATGAAAAGCCCCTGTCACACACAGCCAAATATGGTGTCCCGAACACTAGCTGAACTCCCCACAACCATGGTTAGGAGTAGGTCGGGAGCAAGGTTGCCTGGTGTTCGGCCAGGTCGGCTACTGTTCGGCTGCCCTCGACGAATGTTTCAAAATGTTGTAAATATTCGGGTGTGGACGGGAGGTTTGGCCATGGTTGGGAGTAGGTGGGAGTGTGGTTAGTTATTTAAATTTGACTCAAAATTAACACATTATCACATTCCATTCTATTTGAATATGTAGAAAGGCAGGCTTGGCCTATATCTGGTCAGCCTGATAATGAAGTTTTACCACCCTAAAATTGCTTTTAACAGTACTTCTGTGGTCTGTTGAGTTATTCTAAACACTTTCTCTCACTGAGCTTTAGAGAGTCCCTCCCGCCCCCTATAGTGTACAAGACGGTAGTAGCAGATAATTGGACTCTTGAGTCTATGACCCTTGCTCTTTTGTGCCGTTTGTTTTAGAATCCAAGAAGAGGGATAGAAAGGTAATGAAGTCAAATCTTCAATGGCCACCTAGAGAATATGCTTACGAGCACTGAGTAAGGATACAGAAGAGGAAATGTCCAGGTGAAGTTTACTCTTCGTTTCCTTTGTTTTTAGATTTAGAAACGTGAATGAAAGAAAGAAAGAAAGTGATCTGTCCGGTACGTTCGAAATCTGTCTGAAATATCATAAGACTGCTGAAAAGGCCAAGATTACCACATCAATAGAGAGCGCTAGAAAAAAAGTACTGCTTCCAGCTTCGAGATGCCTGTTTCCTATACATTTCCACAAGCAAGGAAAGGAAACCAAAGAAATAATAAATCTGATGACATATTTCATCCCCCAAAACATCTGGAAGTGCCTTTGTACGGACTGAAAGCCGTCCTATTGTCGCAGAATGGGATGACATGGGGGTGCAGGGATGCGGCATTGACCGTGACTCAGTAGCGAACGCGATTCTAAACCTGTGTGTAAAGATAAGCGCGGTTCCTTGTTCGCCCTGTATGCAGCACCAATAGCTTGCGGGTACCTCCGTGACACGACAGTGCTCCACGTAATACTAATGTGGCCCCCACAGGACGTGACTGGATCACGGCATTCTTCCCGCCTTCTTGTTGCTGAACAGGTTTACGTGACGGAGCCTGTCACGGCTAAACGTGCTCAGTTCTATGGATTCCTTTATACCGCCTATACACTCTCCCACGGAGGTTATAGGCGAGTACTGCAATAGATGAGTTTCCTTATTGCAACCTAAAGATGTAAAATCAACGGAATTGTTTGTATTTTCAACAGGAACTTGGAGGCATTTTTATCAGCTTTCTCTAACGTAGCAGCTCAGCAAAATTTATCAATCACTTCGTAGGTTACTGTTCCTCTGATTTTTTTCCTTTCTATACGAATCGAATTTGAGTTAAATTGGAATAAAACTTTTAATATAAACCACGCTCCATTGCTGAACCTCCCGTGTATCTGGTATTACATATTTTATTTTTTATTCTATTCACATGGATTTTTTTCGAGCATTAGATAGGAAGCATTTCTTGTGCTTATGTGAATCCGCTGCTCATAAAACATGATACAGATGTAAACACAAAGATGACATAAAATATAACATTATTATTACACATCTGGAACCAAATTCTCTACATTCTTGTCAAACCATTTTGTATCCAACGTTAACGTTGAAGATTGGCTCAATAGACTGTGATATTTTGGATAACACTGACTTTTTCTGGGTCTTATAAGGTGATTTGTGACGAAATCTTTCACAGGATTCAGTTGAATCTCGGCAAACATTGATGTTGCAAATCTGCTTAGAGTTCGGTTATTATAATTATATATGCATCTTCTGTAACTTCCTACATGTTATAAAAGGTTGGTGATGTAGGCACTGACTTTCTGACGGTAAAACATATCTACTACCTCAGAAACATCCACAGCAGGAAAAGTTGGATTTACCAATGGTAGTAAATACCAGTAACGTCGGGTAATGCTTACTTTATAAAGAGTATTGGTAATGGTAGTAAATATCAAGTTGTTGATAACAGCCCTACAGCTGTGGATATGACTGAACAGTCCCATACAAGAATGGAAGTGATGGCTGGGAATAAATCTTAAATAAAATATGCATGGAATTGGTGAAAATCTTGTTATTATTGTTAACTGTGAATTGTATAACAGTTTATTTATTGTGCAGTTGAAACTTTGGGCATTGCCTGTCCTTGGTGCTGAAACCCTGGCTATGGTACCTTTGGTACTAAAACTACTGTAAATAAAGTTATCGTACTTGATTTTAATTGACTCTCATTGTAAAGCCATGTTCTGTATACAAAGTAAACATCACCATTGGTAAATTCAACTTCATGCAGTGCTCAAAATGAAAATGCTTGCAAACTGCACTGTAACAAAACCACCCTTTGACCCACTCAACACAAATGACACCACATTATGCACTTTACTCCTTACCGGTAGCCCCTCCCTACTAATTGCTGTATTTTCGACACTATTTTCAATTTCATCTCCCAGCCTAGAATATTTAATATTTAATTCATTTCATGTTTATTGGTGCGCCAGCCACTTTCATTTCATGTTCGTTACACAATTTGTATTTGTTCTTTCAACCTGTATTTTGTTAGCCTACGTAGCAGGCTTATAGAACTGGGGGTCTTCGGCTGTTTTCCGATTAGCCCAGTTCTCAAAAAACGAGATTAATTCAACCAGGCCGGCTATATTGTCTATATGCAATCAGAAAATAGCACATAAAAGCTCCCAAAGACCATGAATACCCCCAAACCCCCAGTTTTTGGCATGCTATGGAGGCTATATTTTATTTGTTTTGTGTTCTTGAGCAAAGGATCTTATAAGCACGTTTGTGCTTGCTATTCAATGCTCATAAATCCATGTAAATAAAAAGAAATAACTGTTACTAAGGAACGAAGCATTGGTATTCTTCAGAACGTCTCTGCGTTGGTTCCTCCGATGCCTACTTAGCAACTCCCTCGGCAAGTAAAGGAACATGGACTGCTGTTAAGTAAGATAATGAAGTACTACAAAATCGAAGTCTATGTTGTCCCAGCGCGAAGCCGCAGACGTAATTATTTCCGGGATGAAAGATTTCCATCACGCTTTCAAAACTCCCAGGAATTTTCCCACCAACAGCTTATGAACACGCCAATGGCTTCTTGCAATCTAAGTTGCCGTAAGTGTGTTTTTGCGAACTTTTTGCTCAGACTTTCCTCAGGCAAGAGGTAACGTGCGGGATTTGGGAGATTACTACTGAAAAGCTGCCTTGAAAACTAATATCCCCGCCCCAGAGGCTTCGTTTAAAAGCAGTTTGAAGTACATCGATTTCTACAGCAGTAATTGCTTATTAATCTACAGGAAAAGTCTTAAATCTGCATCACTGTTGGCATTTGACATTAGCAATAACTCAATTTATGACAGGGAGTCACGTAGGATGTAATCAAGCTGAGCATACATTTGCTGTTGCTCGTGTCACGTATCGTACTGTGTATAGCAAAACACATATAGTTCTTTTAACTATATTATATTTATAGATACTGATTTTATGTCAGAATGAAAATGAAAATCCACCGAATATAGAAGAATTTTATTGACACGACAACTTGTACAGCGATTTTTACAAGGTAAAATATCATAGTCTGTGTGTGTGTGTTTGTGTGTGTTTGTGTTTGTGTGTGTGTGTGTGTGTGTATGTGCATGTGTGTGTGTGTGTGTGCGGGCACGTTTGTGTGTGCAGGCACGTTTGTATGTGTGTGTGTGTGTGTGTTTGTGTGTGTATATGTGTGTGCGCGCGCGCACGTTTGTGTGTGTTTGTGCGTTTGTGTGTGCGCGTGTGTGTGTGTGTGCGCGTGAGTGTGAGTCGGTATGTGTGCGTTTGTGTGTGTGCGTCTGTGTGTGTTTGTGTGTGTGCGTAAGCGTGTGCGTCTGTGTGTGTGTGTGTGCATTGGTGCGCGTCATTACACCTTTTATAGCACAAACTACTCTCTTTTTTTTATTAATATCAACTTAGCACAGTACCTTCTGTCGTTTTATGCTATTATAATACAGGGTCCCTGACCCCCATTTTGAAGAAAAAAAAATTCACCCATGCCACCATATGAAATTTATGAAGCAATCGTAAATAATAGGTTAGAATCAAGGCATTGCGAATTGTATAGTAATCAGTGGTTAAAATCAAAGCCATTATACAGTACAGCTTTCACCTGAACGTGATCGCTGTAATAGGAAATAAGTCTCCATAGAGAATACAAATGTATGAAGTGTGCAAGTTAGGGTGCGCGAACAACCATATGGTACTGTCTATATAATTAGTTACTATCGTTTTCTCCCAGCCAGTACAAAAACAGTACCTCCAGTTTTCATGGAGGTAATAAACCTTGTCCAGTTGTGATATCTTTGACGTCAAGTCGCCTAAAGTGTATTCTCCCTTTTAGAACCTTCATGTACGTGGATTCACTCGACAGATTACACAAATAACTACTGGGAACGAATCTCTAACAGCGTATCGAACAGGTGCAGACATGGAAAATTGAAAATTTAACTCTCTGGATAGCTGTGGTGCTCTGCCGTAGTGACATACACTTTAGCACTGAGGTTTGAGGCCAAATCCAATTCGAATTTAATTTTCCGCCTGTGGCTGAAGGTTACCATCTAGGGATGCCTCCAGTTTGACAAGGTCTTTATCTGGCAGTATTGTCCTTTATAGAATCCTTTATAGAATATCGTGGTTTGAGCGGGCTATCTTCGGGCTTGTCGTGCAGAATCTACCGTTGAGCCTAGTTGGACTCGGCGGCTGGGATCGCCTACAGGCCCCCGTAGAGAGCCCGCTCAAACCACGATAAGACTGGACACCAGGCTATCTACGTGTACATCGCTGTGTTGCTGTTACAGTAACACTTTGGTGCACTCAACATCGTTAGGCCAGTTCCCTTGAGGTTTTCGGCCTGTGGGTTATTTTTTAAGTGGCAGTGCTATTCTCAATAGTAATGTTAATCAGACAACCACTAATATTCAATTCGATAAGTGTGGAGGGATATTTCAGAATGGCAGTTAACTTTATTGCCTTGAGTAAGGTTCACAACAGTTCCTGCATCGACATGGTCTCAAGGGCACACATCGCCATTGCTTTGCATAGTGATTGACCCAAAATGAGATTGAACATACTTTTTTTTCTCTTGAAACGTTTGGTGCAGTTTGGACACCTGTGGGCTAGAGAAGGAACAGGTAGAGTCCATTTTGCTTTCCTACGTTGGTCAAGTTTGGTTTATTTCGCAAAGTTTATTGAGAGACCAGAGCGGATGGATACATGAGAAAATGAGGTAAAACGTAGGGTTTATTTGCTGTTGTCGGAGTTTGAGCAGGTCAACCCCCTGTTTTCTTTGTGAGTCTGGGAGACAGACCCTTGTGACTTTCTGTTGCAGAAAAATATTGAGATCGAAATGTGGGAATTTCAAAGTACTTTTATGAGTCCTTGTTGTAGTGTATTGTAGCCTTCAATGGCCAAACTTATATAATGGTAGTACCTGCCCTGAAATACAGTAACATGTTGAAGCCATGTGCAGTCCTTACAATTAGTCTTCATCAATGACGTCCTTCCTGCTTGTTGACCCGGGCGGGGATAGGGCATGGCTCGGCATCAAGCTTGTTAAACTCGTCCGGGTACTGGCTAGAGAGATTGTAGCCATTAATTGCCCACCTTTCCAGTCATTATCCTGACCCGCAGACCCTCGTGTCTAATCAGGCTGACCCAGCGGGATCTCTTTATCGTTTTTACCAGAATGCAAGATTGTTTTTCGTCTCTCTCTCTCTCTGGTAGTACTCGCTGTACTCACGGGTGTTTTTCGTTACATGACCTCCTTGACAGCTGTTGCTAAGCCTTGTACGATAAAGAATTGGATTGCAAAGGAGATTTCAAACGGGTTACGACGTTGCATCGGTAGTTGTCTACTAGTAGGCATTTTTCATGAATTTTTCAACCACTCCTAAAAAGTCGTGACATCAGATTTTTTGAAATATTCCAACATCTTATCACAAGACGTGGTGACGACACACTTAAGTTTTTTCAACTTATATTAATGCCGCTACCAACACAGGGGACAGGATTGCAAAATGAGATTTCAAAAGGGTTACGTTACATAAGGTAGTTGTCTAGGCAAATGTAGCATTTTTCATGAAATTTTCTCTCTGTTTGTGTGTGTGTCCGTATGTGTGTCTGTGTTTCCGCATGGCCCTTCGGCCAGGTTGTAATGGATATTGGGTTCAGTCTGTTCCAGGAAAAAAGCCATTAATCACATCTACATCTGGTAGCGGTCGCTGTTTTTTCGATACATGACCTCCTTGACAGCTGGTGTTGTTCCCCTTGTACGATAAAGAAAGACTTGTAGACACCATAGTGAATGAGAGGAGGACACAGTCACCATCACACAAGATCTAAATATTTCATGGTGTTAATACTTGTTTCTGAAGGGACTGCTATTTTTCTGGCGACTTAAAATAAGCTATTTCCTTCCATTCCCATAAGCCCCTGTCACGTTCGCTGCAGCCCGCCGGCGCCAATAGGACTCAGTACACTGCAGACGTTACAAGTTAGGCCATGTCGATTTAATTATTTGAATGACATCCCAAAACTGATGCGAGCGCTGGAACAAAATAAGCTGCCTTCATTACGAAATATACGTGGCCAGGACTGTTGACCAAATGACTAAAAACAGTATAAAGTGGCGGACGATAGACTCTTTATTTATTTTATTCACAATTTGGAATTGATTTTGGCATTCAATAACATTGCAAATTAGTGGGGTCGTGTGGCGCAACAGCAGAGTGCTCGACTCGTAACCAAGAGATCCCGGGTTCGATTCCTGATATGCCACCGATCTTGTGCCCTTGCGAAAGGCTCTTTACACAAATTTCCCAGTATCCTGTCTTGCATTCGTCCTCTATGTTGGTGGCGACATAAAATAAGTTAATATAACTGTCTAGTCATGAAATGTTGGAATAAAAAAAAAACATTGCAAATATTTCTTTGCAACTTACGGCAAGTATTTGCTAATTTTACACCTGCTTTGTCCGATTTGCAGTATGATCACAAAATATTTTTTGAAACGGACGAAAATTCATGCGCGCGCGGATGCCCTCCATATAATCAAATCAATATAAATATCCTTATTATAAGCGTTACGTAAAACGTTGTCAGCACATTTTTCATTTGGGAAAATCTGATTTCCGTTTCGCTGACATTGGAATTCATCATTAGTTGAAATAGATCGTTTGATTATGATATATTAAGCAGACCACATCGTTATCAGGCTAGGAAAACGGTTTCACAAAATGACAATCCATCACTACTTAATGGGTGCTTTCTGTAGATTTGGTCCTTCATTTTCATGTTCTGTGACATAAGGCCACAGCAAGTAAATTCTATGGATGACATCCTCCGCAGACTCCAAATCTAATGCGAGCGGGCGAAAAAAAACAAGGCCAACAAAAAAAGATTCCTACATTTTCAAATTTTGACATCATGAAATGAACGACGCATGTAATGCATGAAATGTAGCGACGAGTCTTAAAATCCTAGGTCTGCACATTCAGAATAACTTGCACTGGGACTCCCAAGTCAAGCAGATGGTAGGAAGAGCTTCAAAGAAACTGTTTCTCCTTAAAAGACTGAGAAGATGCAACCTATCCCACAAAGACCTGATTTCAATCTACACTGGATACATCAGACCCATACTGGAATACGCTGTCCCGGTATGGTCACCTGGCCTCACTAAAGCTCAAATAGTGAAGCTTGAACGCGTCCAGAAACGTGCCTGCAGGATCGTGCTTGGTAACGACTACACCGGTTATGCGAACGCCCTTCAGCACCTTGGACTGACATCACTGATGGACAGAAGGGAGCAGTTGTGCCTGAAGTTTGCGCGGACGCTGATGGAGTCTACATTCAGAGACTGGCTCCCGAGGTCGAGGGGGGAAATATCTGGTCGAAACACTCGCAACAAGCAGAAACTGAACACACCTCTCTGTCGGACCAACATACTGAAAAACTCTCCCATTCCATACCTTGTAAACCTTCTCAACAAGGGACAGTGAACTCTGAACTGTACTCTGAACAAACTTTCTGAATTTCGAATCTAAAGTTTACCCTGCACCTATCTTGTTGTCAATCTACGCCTAACTACGAGTTTTTAATTGATCTTTTTATCTTTAAGAGATGCCAATTTGTTTTATATAGAAATTAAGAATTTACTTTTAAAACTGTAAATACCCACAGATTGTGTATAATAATATAAAACGAGCTCAATGGTTTGTAAATACCAACGCAATTCAGACTTTTGTCTGCCATGTTTGTATTGAAAATAAAGTTTCAAAGTTTCAAAGTTTCAAAGTTTAACCGGCTTGTTAAACAAGAAATGATGCCTATATTGCGCTATGTTCATTATATTGTTAAGTATTACAACGTCTATTTGTCACTGAAAAATAAACGTTTTCAATCATTGTACAAATGGTTTTAATCACATATAAAATGAATCAAATACATCACTGCATCAAAGTAATGACAAAACAATAAATCAGAGCCTTGTTGTCTAGAGATCTCCTCTCTTCATGTTTATCTGCCATCCACGTTCCGGCATGGAAACAGACATCTTTGCCCATTTTCGGCATGTTGACCACTGTCAGAGGGTAACAAAATTTCTTTCCAATTTTTTTTTCAAAATAAGATGAAAATTAATGCGCGCGCTGATGTCATCCATAAAATTACTTGCTGTGGCCTAATACATCAACTTTAAAGAAAATTTGATTTCACTTACAGGTAAAACATTTTGAAATTCGCAGTCCTTTTGGCCACGTGTTTTTTTTAAAACAATGGCAGTTTTGTCAAAAGCGCAGGACACGTATTCTTTGAAAGTTCGCTTGTCATACCTCTATTTTGGTAATAAATTTTAGTCCGAAGTCTAAGAGAAAGATCACATTTGCCAGCAAAACGTTAGTCTAAATAGCGTTGGATTTACTTTACTTCCGTCAAAAGATACGACGGTAAAGGCATATTAAAGACATTTTATTTAGCAATGGAATACTGTTGGTTTTTACAATTCCCCGTCAACCGTAGAAGCTGCTACCAAGAGTAAACATTTTATCTAAAATTGGTAATCTTCTAAAGGAAGTTGCTCTTCCTCTAATTGTGTAGATCTAAATAAAAACTGCATCTTGTCGTCCCTATGGATGTGCGATGTTCTCTCCTATTATCCGTGTATTTGGTCGGTTTCATACTTCATTGATATCTCCAGGCTGTTGGCATGATAAATCTGGTTATAGTTAGGCCATGTTGATTGATTATATGGATGACATCCGCGCGCGCATGGATTTTCGGCCGTTTCCAAAAAAAAAAAGTTTTCAACCATACTGTAAATCGTACAAAACAGTTGCAAAATGAGCAAAAATATACCGTAAGTTAAAAAAATTAATAGATAAAAACTATACCAATGTCGTAGAATGCCAAAATCAAACGAAAAAATACGAAATTGTAAAGAAATGAACTTGAAAACTAGATTATTCGCCAAACCATATTCTGTCCCATTTGTTCAACCCTCATGACCACGTAGATTTCATAATGAAAACAACTTTTTTTTTTTGCAAAACTTTTATTTTATTCGCACGCGCGCATCAGTTTTGGGGCTCCCGGAGGATGTCATCCATATAATCAAATCAACATGGCCTTACGGAATATGACTACTAAGAAGATGATGAATACACATCGTGCGGTGCACCGAGGACAGGTTTTTATGCTGGCCTTTCCAGGGCTGTGATAGGAATACGTAAGATACACTTTGACATTCTTTGCTATTCCATTCTGTAAGCTCTTCGCCGCTCTATGTTGACGTTGTTATTACCTCCATGAATGAATAATGGAGGTACTGTTTTTGGTCTGGATGATGTTTGGTTCAAAAGTGTGTGTGTCCGTGTGTGTGTCTGTGTTTCCGCATTTCCCTTAGGTCAGGTTATAATGGATATGGTTGGGTTCAGCCTGTCCCAAAGGAAGAAAGCCATCAATCACGTCTACATCCGGTTGTACTCACTGTACTCACACGTGGTTTTCGTTACATGACCTCCTTGACAGCTGTTGCTAAGCCTTGCACGATAAAGAAGGGGATTGCAAAAGGAGATTTCAAACTGGTTACGTTTTTTGCATCGGAAGTTGTCTAGGCAAATGTAGCATTTTTCACGAAATTTTCAACCACTCCTAAAACGTCGTGACATCAGATAGTTTCATGATTCATTCCTGTTCTGAATGATTAATTTTACTTTATCCATGATAAGAATTTCAATCACTATCCTTATGTACATATATAGTGTTTTGTATCATCGCGTAGGCCATACCTGACACATCTGGTATAGTCAGAATTACCCGGGCTTTTTGTCAATGGCCCTTGGAGACCATTAGTGGTCCATAGGCTCGTTTAGTCCCCCTCTAGGCGAGTTGAATCAGCGACACACGTAGACTATTTCCCCATCGTAACACTGGGATGTCCACCGGAGGCATCGCTCCAGTGCCCCTGCCCGGCTCTAGAAAAGAATTACTAAATGTTTGTGTCATGAATTCGATATTAGAAATGCCATGAGGCAGAACTCCAGTCGGAAGCTCTGATGGAAGGTGTCTGATAGACACCAAAACGTCAGCACTTAGGTGAGAAAATTTGGTTGTGTAAAAGAAAACTCCTGTATCCTATACTTTACCAACCTGATGAAATTATTTTCGGATGCCATGGCCAGTCTGTTTCCAAGAACAAAGCATATTGAAAACTTCCAATGCAATTTCAGGGTAGAGACACACACACAAAAAAGAAATATTCTGGATGAGGAAACTGATATGATATGGACGAGGAGTCTGATATTGACATTTGATGACATTTTTTTCTTAACACATTTTCCTCATAATTTCATACTTGAAACTTGTGAAATAGCCCACCAAAACAAGCTACGTGAGGCGTCTCTATATTCTTTGGATACCACCCATACATGTAAATAGCTAGAACCCATACAAAATAAGAAACCATTTTCCGTCAGTTAAATCGCGTTTTTGCCAATTACAGATAGATATCAGTATGCTATGGGATAGGACTGATTTAACTTACTAAATCAAAAGAGTGAACAGAAAATTGACTTTGATGCTGCTTTCTTACATGCTTGATAATAAAGTTTTGCCGCCCTAAGATTGCAATGGATTCAACTTACTGCATTAACAGAATGGCCAGAGAATTGATTTTGAAAATCCAGTTTTGCCGCCCTGAAATTGCATTGGATACCTTCAAAACATCGAGCAGACCATTCAGCCAAGTTTGCAAGTTTGTTAGTCTTGTCACGCCTTCACCACCAAATTGCCGCAATAGAAAAGTTGAAGAACTAAGGACAGTCGTAATCTCCAAGCAGATCTTTTGGCGGCTGCAAGAAAGCATCAAATTGGCAGGGCAGTATCCATTTGCCACTCGAAGTTTGGCTGGCGTAACAGAAGATACCAGTACAAAACGAAAGCCCGATAGTAAAGGTTGACTTTATTCCAACACAAAGATTACACGGTTTCAACGACCATTAATAATAAATGGTTTTTATTGTCCAAACAGTACCCATGCAGTCGCAGCCTTGCGACTGAATTGATGCAGGGTATCACACAATAATCAATACAAATCACAACAATTACAACATTCAAATAATACAAATGATACACACAGTCGCAAGGGTCTGTGCGGCTGCCATTCGGCGCCACAAGATGACCTCAATACGACTTTCCCCAACCGAAGTTAGGTACCCATTCACACCTGGGTGGAGTGAGGAAATTCGTGTAAAGACGTCGGGGCGCATGTTCAGACATGTACCGGGTATGACTCGGAATCGAACCCGGGTCTACCGGTTCACAGTCTATTGTTCTAACCACTACACCACCCGACGCCACGTGACCATTGTCACCTTCATCAGGATAATGAATGACCAATCACTTCAAAAACGTAATCTCGCGAGAGTTACGGTTACGGACACGTGACCTTACTCACACGAGACTTTACGGATACGTGACGTAAGCAATTGATCAAAAGTGCCAGGGAGTTTATATCGTCCACCGTCTCTGTTAAGTAATGGCTGGAGTGCCCTGTGTAAAATTTGATCCCTGTGTAATCTTTGTGTTTGAATAAAGTTCAACATTTTACTATGATTACTACCAACACAGACGAACTTTAATTATAATTTTAGAAAGCAGACCATATTTGGTAATATGTGACAGAAGCCTTCCTATACTCTCGCCCGCAAAAGTTCCTTCATAGTTTCTGGCCGGACCACGTCCTCCGGACAGAACAGACAGAGGTCATTCCGGGCCGTGACCTCTTGGTCAGTCTCCATCCATCATACCTATAGATCCCCTTTACGGAACGGTAATGTGGAAACCTTTAAAGTGTCAGCTACACCATTATCAATCAGATAGCCGTTTCACGCAGAATCTTATGGAGAATCTCTCTTTAGACCTTAGAACTGACTACGTGCGAATGGTATCTTGATGAGATTTCAAGTGCATATGGGGCAAGTAAATGTTGCTCTGACAGTGGTCAACATGCCGAAAATGGGCAAAGATGTCTGTTGCCATGCCGGAACTAACATGGATGGCAGATAGATATGAAGAGAGGAGACAGGACAAGGCTCTGATTTATTCTTGTGTCTTTTACTTTGACGCAGTGAAGTATTTCATTCCTTTTATATGTGATGGTGGCTGTGTACATGTGATGTTCCCACTGAATCAAAACCATTTGTACAATGATTGAAAACTTGTTTTCCAAAGTTAGTCACCAGAAAACACTCCCCTTAAACGCAAATATCATTACGAATACAATCAAGGAGTGCTTAGTTCCAACTGCACACATATTTTCTTACCGAAAGTGACCTGTCGAACGTTATATGTTAACTAGTTCCTGCAGTACCAAAATAAGCTGCTTGGAGGCCCAAACTCACGCCACTTTTTTTCTGAGAACAACACACATACAAACACACACACAAACTTACACACACAAACGAAAGCCATCGAAAGCTCTAGGTGATAGACCATAAATTATTGTGTTGGATCTTAAGTTTTAACTTTAAAAAGGTAACGTATTGGTGAGTTCTTGTAACGTGCTGTCCAGCAATATGGAACGTCCAGTTACATAACGTAATTTTGAATGATACGTCTGTCTGGGGACTTCAGCATCCATGCCATAATAAGTTGTGAGGTTATGAGGTTGCCCTCCATCGTTACCGACGCCAGTCTAGTGTGACAAATATGTTGTCTTCACTTGAATGGCCCCTGCTTGTGGAGAGGAGGCGTAGAGCTAGGCTGATCATGTTTTTCAAAATTACAAACAATATCGTAGCCACACAGATGCCTCTTGTCACTAAAGGGCTGTCAACTGCATCACGCACAGAAAACAGTCTTGCCTTTCACCCTCCATTTTCGCGTGCAGACTACCACTTAAACTCATTCTTTCCAAGAACAGTCAGAGATTGGAACAAACTTCCAGAACACATAGTCAAAGCCAAGACCCTACAAGCATTCAAAAATGACCTAAATAACCTTTAGTCTCCCATTCACAGTACGGGTACTCACCGCTACCTGCAGGGTGGCGGACAGGGAGTAGCGCCCCTGCCCATTGAGGAGCTGGGTCCCTCCCTCCTCTTACTCACCCCATACAAACTTACAAGAAAGCGACCACCCCTCACTCCCCCCCCCATGTCATGAGCCTTCAACCTAATGAAGTTTGACATGTACTTTGAAGAAGAAGAAGAAGAAGAGATATTTCCCACTGTTACAAGATAGACAGATACTTTATAGTCGGGATTCTTTGGATACTTCCAAATCAGACTGAGCCCCCGGGATGTCTCCTGGGCACGATAACGGGGGATCTGGCACAATCTGTATGGAGTGTTTCAGACATTCGTGATCCGTTGATTAGGACATGTTGATGCTATTATATGCTTGACGTCTTCTGGGAACTTCAAAACTAATGCGAGCGTGCGAATAAAAAAAGATTGGCGAACAAATTTGCCTCCATTATGAAATCTATGTAGTCATGAAGGTTGAACAAATGATAGTAAACTCTAAATAATAAACATAAACAATAATAAACTCTTGATTTTCATTTCTTAACGTTATCTGCTTTTCCTTTGGAATTTGTTTTCGCAAACTATGACATAAGTATCGGTTTCCAAACAAATTTGACTAAGAACAAAGTATGATTTGTCGAACAATAGACTCTTCGTGTCCATTTCTCCACAAGTTGGAATTTATTTTGGCATTCTAGATCTATACGGCATTGCAAATATTTCATTGCAATTAACGGCATATATTTGTTCATTGTGCAGCTACTTTGTACGATTTACAGTTTGGTCGAAAACTTTTCTTTGTAAACGGTTCGAAAATTCATGCCCGCGCGGATGTCATCCATATAATCAAATCAACATGGCCTTAGACCAAAGCCTGTGTGAGGGGCAAAATGGAACATTTGTTGATTTAGCTTTGTTGTCTATAATTGTGTATCCCGTGGATTTTCTCAGGAGATTTTGCCCCAGGCCACAGCTAAAGAATCGCTCTACTTCTTACTGTACACAGACTTGAAAAATGGCACCCATAGCGCACCGGAAATTCAACACCAATTTTCAATATTACTTCTTCGTAGGTGGGCCCCGTAATGTTAAGACTTAGGACTCATCAAGAAAGTTGCTTAATACCTGTTATATACAGGAAAGGAAGGATGAGTGTAAATATCTTTCTTTTTTATCCATCGGAAGCTTAGGTCTCAGAAACATAACAAATTACATGTTTCCCTGGAGGGTATATTTAAAAGGATAAAACTAATTCCTGTAAAAATCGTATTTCCCAAATTGCCACTATTTGTCCGGGAGGCAAATATATAGTGGCAGCCTCCGATAAGGAACATTGTACACAGCTAACAAAGTGGAGTTTTCCTCTCGCCTGTTAAAGGCATCCAGTGCAGTTTTTAGGGCGTAGAAACCCAATTTTTCAAAGCAAATATTCTAGTTATTTATCTACATACTATATCTACATACGTTATCTACATTATCTCATGTATATTGACCCTCATGGAGCAAAAGTTGCCAAATTTCTGACGGAAAATGGTTACCGGAAGGCCCCTGGGCTGATTTTTAGGGTACCACCCAAAAAATAAAGTACTCCTCTTGTACTGGTTCATGTGATGGGTTTGTACTAAATTTCATTCCTTTCATTTCTTTCATTTTTTATTTCAGGTATGAAAAACAAAACTCACAATGCATTAATTTTTTTACCACCTATATAGTGGCAATGGTTTCTGAAAAATTGTGCTTATGATCCATACTTCTCAAAGTCTGAGTGGTGCAGGTATAACTTGTCTGGTGCAGGTAATTTTCAATGTTACCACAGGTTGCATACTTGTAACACATATCAAGCTCTAGGTGTCTACAGGTTGAGGTAAATCATGCATGCTGCAATTCGCGATATTAAGGCGTCTGGTACACCTTTATTTAGAACACATTCTCGCGCGACAGGATGTCTGCACGTGCGTCATCGCAATTGACTTTGACCTATCAATGTTCCCATCTTAGTGCTGCGGAAATCCCCCAAATCGTTCTGAATAGCACAGCACGAAAAACAGATATTCAAGCCAACTTTACGAACTGCGTAAAGAGATATTAAAGTAGGTGAAATATTTCCAGCAGAACGATTTCGGAAAGGCAGCTGAAAGAAAAGAACAATCTGTCCTCTTATATATCTTAGTGCTGCAAAAATCCCTGAAATCGTTTTGAATAGCACAGCACGAAAAAAGACATTCAAACCAACTTTACGAACCACGTAAAGAGATATCAAAGGCGGTAAAATTTTTCCAGCAGTCTGAGGAATTTCGGAAAGGCAACTGAAAGACAAATCTAACAATGTTTTAACGTTTTCCACACGAGTAAATGTCACGTAAATAAAACGTCTTTCTTTCCGTTACGTACCTTTTAACAAGTGCTTGAATAGAACGTAAAAACAAAATCAACTAAACAAAAGCTTCCGAGTCCTAATACATACGACATTAATATCCATCTACAATTTTGACTAGTATTAATATAATTATAACGCTCACGCTTACCAACTTATAGGTATTCATGAGTGAGTTGAATGTTTCATACGGTGACATACCAATAGAAGAAAGGACACACAATTACTGACGGTTCCAATAGAAAGAAACAAGGGCTTGATTTTATTCAGGGAATCAAATAGTCACCTATGCTGTTTTGACAATTAGAATGAACTTAATGATATTCTTTCGCGTTTGATTTCCGAACGAAATCTCACTGGTGCCAGATAGAATTTTTTCAAAGCTTATTGAGTCATCACGCCTGCAAGGAAAGAGACAGGAGATTCAGAAAACAATTTCTCTCTCTCTCAGTTCCTCTTAGTATGTGATGGCTCTGTCCCTACTCTCCAAGCAGACGTTTGGGTTTTGTCTTATTATTGGCGTGTTTTTAGGCTTTTTTTTATCGGGGTTTCTTTTCTGCACTGGAATTTTCCAACGCTAATTCCAGTGTAAAAAAGAAACCCCAATAAAAAAGCCTTAAAAACACGCCGAAAACCCAAACGTCTGCTTGGAGAGTACCTGCTCAGGGCTAGGTGAGAAATTCTTCTCTTCATCTGAACTCACTGCACGCCTTGTTTAAGTTGGAGCGTGTCAGTATCCTAAGGTCCGTGACACTGGAATTCTTGGAAGTATCACCGCCCAGGCTATACTGTCAAACGGATATGAAGCGCCTTTCACACAAAAAGGAGCTCTAAACATACTTTAGATTTCATGCGATGCGGAGAACTCCGAGAGACACAAAGCATATGGTGTCAGACGGAAAGATTTAGGGGGTGAAAATGAGTACGTGGAATGGTTACTACGACGCGAATTGGTATGTCACCCACGTTCTGCCTGTGGGATATAACTTCGGGGGTAGAACACAGGTATGAGCGCCATGAATACGGCTGCTAAAACTGTCGCGGTGTGTGGATGTCTTTTGACACAAGTGATGGGCCGTTATCATTATCCAATGTGCATCGTGGGGATGACAGTAACGTGAAACGTTTCCGTGTTTATCGGTGCTATATTGCAGGGAAAGGGGCGAATAATGCATTTTTGTGACACTCTACGGAGTGCTAGCTGCGATGGTATACACACGAAGTGTTTGGTCTCGTTTAGATGGAGATATAAAATCCTATCACTTTGTTGTGTGCTATGTTGTACATTTTGATCAATCAGTTGTTTCATCCATTGATAATACCTTTCGCATTGGATGTTTCTATATATTGTCCAGTTGATGTAGCCTCCTGTGCAGGCCTCCGGGCGGATGGGAGTTTTGATACTGCATTTTGTAGACTTTTTAACGCGTTCTTTTACCGACCATCCTACATACAACCAGCTGCCCAGAGAAGGTTTGTACCCGCCACATACAAGCGTTAAAAATTCTACAAAACGCAGTATCAAAACTCCAATCCGCCCGGAGGCCTGCACGTATATAGGCTATACAGTTAACGATCGCATTTTCAACGTAAATTTCGACTTTCCCTAGCGGCGGTGGAACCATGCAGGATGCTGACATCTCCGGTGAGAGTTAGCGGGAAGAGATGGACAGTTTTCAGGAGGAGGGGAACATCACCACCCCGACGACTGACTACGACCTGATAGAGGCGCTATGGAATTCCATCTACCCAAAACACTACGAGTGGGCCCTCATCGTGGGCTACATTCTGGTCTTCATCTTCGCCATTCTGGGCAACGGCTTGGGTACGTAGGTCTTTCTTTCTCTTTGTTTTTCTTTTTCAGCAATCTATCTCTCTGGCACAGGTAGTTAGGCCACAGCAAGTAATTTTATGGATGACATCAGCGCGCATGATGTGCTGTTCCCACTGAATCGAAACCATTTGTGCAATGATTGAAAACGTTTAATTTTCAAGTTGTATCAGTGACAAATGGTTGTTGTACAGCTGGCAGTAAACTTAGCACAATATAGGTATCATTTCTTGTTTAACAAGGTTTATGATGTCAAAATTTGAAAATGTAGGAATCTGTTTTTTTTAGCCCGCACTGTGTTTTTTCGCCCTATTGCATTAGATTTGGAGTCTGCGGACGATGTCATCCATAAAATTAACTTACTGTGGCCTTATCACATCTGATGAACACGCATGTAGCGCCACTACTTTGTGATACCTTTATGATATACAAATCGATTTATGTCTCAAATAACCCAGCTGTCTGAACAGGATTATTATATTTCAGCGAGACTTGGTCACGACTCCCACGATTCAGTGCCTTCATATATATACTATTACACCTTCCTGTCTGATCCTAGATCCTACAAACCCTCTAATATGTTCCGTATCTGTACACCCGCCCAGATTTCCTGTCTTTAATAATAAGAGTACCCTTGGCGGAAATGATGGGCTTATAATTGTGTAGGTCCTTGTACGAATCACTAACGCATCGCCGGCTTCATTGCCTGCCCGACCTGAGGGAGGATGGGGATTTGGATATCAAAGCTCCCCCATGAATCTGACAGACTGTGTTAGCATGCCTACACACATTTGGTAGGTTGGCCGTTAAGCGTATTTGGTGCTTATCTATATAGAGCCGTTTTTCGCTCTAAAACGTTTGCCAGCCGCAAGCAATTTAAAGGCATCCAGTGCAGTTTTTAGGGCTTGGAAACAGGATTTTTCAAAGCCAATATTCTAGTCACTTATCTACATACTGAGTTGAAACCACACTATCCTAATGTATATTGAGCATCAAAGAGCACAAATACTTAAAATTATGAAGGAAAATGGTTACTGGAAGGACCCTTGGATGATTTTAAGGTACCACCCATAAAGTAAAGGATCCATCTCGGGCTTGTTTCTGCAGTTTTAGATACTCGAAGTATGAAATACTGATTAAAATGTGCCAATGTGAAGCAGTTTGTGTCAATTTCATAAAGATTGCCTTAATCAGAATATTTCCAATATTTTGTTGCTCTGAAATCGCATCGGAACAACAAGAGGAAAATGTACATGTAGCAGTTAAATTTTACTCAGATTTGACTCAGCTTTAACTCAAATTCGACACTGGAGAGTCGGCAGAAAAGCAGGTTTATAAGTACGAACTTTTGATTGATATGCAAATATAAATGGAGACAATCTGACGAAAGGTAGTGGATGCTATCTGAAACGTCTGACCGTTTCCGAAATCATGTCCAGTTGCTTGAGTAACTGTTTTTGACGTATCTTATTACCTGGTGTGAACCTTCACCGACGTAAAACTACCGGTGTTTCGGTTTGCACTAAGAGGCGTTGACATGGACGGTTGGTACATTTGAAACTTTTTTCTCCTCCTGTAAAGGCAACCGACCTTCAGCCACAGACAAATTGACTCCACTTATGAGAACCATTCGCGCAGACAGATCACTCAGAAACATAGTGAGCGACGCTTCCGCCTCTTATTACTAAAGCTAGTCAATTAGCACAACCCAGAATAGAAATCAACTGCAGTTGTCTTCCTTTGAAGCAATGATAAGCTGCTTGTCAAATACTTAGTGGGAAGGTTTTTCGACGTGTCTAGAATTTTCCACGAGATCGAAATCAACCAGCTTATTTCTAAAGCTAGTCAATTAGCACAACCCGAAATTGCTACAACTGCAATTGTCTTGATTTGAAGCAATGATACGAAAGCTGCTTGTCAAATACTTAGTGGTGAGGTTTTTCGACGTGTCTGGAATTTTCCACGAGATCGAAATCAACCAAAACTAGGAATAAATGGTTGTGGGTGGAGGGATTATACGAGCCATCACAGGATTTGAAAAACTTTTTTCTCACCCCCCCAAAAACAGTTACTCAAGCAACTGGATATGGTTTTGGAAACTGTCTGACGTTTCGGGTAGCTATAGCATCCCAAACAATTGTTTCCCTCTGAAAGTGGTCAACATTCCGAAAACGGACAAAGATGTCTGTCGCCATGCCGGAATGTGGATGGCAGATAAATATGAAGGGATAAGATAAGGCGCTGATTTAATGTTTTGTCTTTTACTTTGAAACAGTGATGTATTTCATTCCTTTTATATGTGATGGTGGCTGTGTATATGTGATGTTCCCACTGAATAAAAAACATTTGTACTATAATTGAAAACTTTAATTTTTCAAAGTTGTTTCAGTTACTAGTATATGAATGTTGTAATAGTTGGCAGGAAACTTAACACAATGTAGGTATAATTTCTTGTTTAACAAGGTTTCAGTGATGTCAAACTTTGAAAATGTAGGAATGTCATTTTTTGACCCGCCTTGTTTTCTTTGGCCCTATCGCATTAGATTTGGAGTCTACGGAGGATGTCATCCATAACATTTACTTGCTGTGGTCGTAGTCACATTAAGAATAAAATTGAATAGACACACAGTATTAATGTCATCAGCTTTTGAGACGACTCACAAAATTTCGGACGCACTAAACGCATTATAAAGTTTAGTAGAAGCCACCTGAATAGCTATATGTCCCAATTATTTGCGTGGTATGAATATGGTTAGCCGGGGAGCATGAGATTGTGTCTTTAGCTGACCAGACAGGCGTTGTCTGATAGAAGAAGAACTTTATTGCACGACAATTGCACATGGTGCAATGTATGGCAAACTACATGAAGAAAGTAACAAACAATAAAATAAATGTGTTGAATAAGACGTTATGTCGAATAAAACCTAACATATCTTAATAACTCAAACAATAAGGGCTAACACAAGTCTTTGATAAAGTGTTACAATCGAGTGGGATAATCACAAGTTTCGGTATTTTTTCTAATAACAAAGCAGTCCTTTGTATAACTACCTATTTTTGCGTTGTGGGAACCATTACATGTAAATATATATTCAAATCTGTCTCCAACATCGGGACTCTTGAAATCTGTAGCACTTGATTCGAGAAATAGCTTGTTCCGTAAAATCAGTATGCTCTTAATCAGTCTAAAGTGTGTAGTGCATAGCATGTAATGTTACTGCATGTATCTACTGGACCAAAAGCAGAAACTTTAATCTCCAAACAGATCTTTCGGTGGCTGCAAAGACAGTATAAAATTGACCAGGCTGTATCTATTTGCCAGACAGTTACCATTTCCAACCCAAGGACTGTAAAAAAAGGTACCAGTAGTACAAAGAAGAGAGATCGTTAAAAACGAATAAGTATACACGCCAAAAATAAGCCGAAGCCAAAATCTCTGCTTGGAGAGTAAGACAACCTTCAAAACAACTCACGATGACTGCATGGCCATGGTTATTGTTGATAAAACGAATATTTTCTGTGCGAAAACCAAATTAAGATGCAACAAACCAGTTGGGAGAGAATAATGAATGAAAGACCTTTATTGTACGTTTGTGCTCTTACAGGCTAAGTACGTGGTATGAATAAAGCAAATTTTAAAGTAAACATTACAGTGACATCTTACTACAACTATTCAGACTAATGTGAACTACTTGTTCAACTTCTTCTAGCTTCTTAATGCAGTTTTAGATGTACGAACATAGGGGACTTATAATACATGTTTTTTCTGATTCCGTAAGGAATAATTTTTTCTGTTTTGTCTAAATGTCGAGGAATTACACCGAGGAAATCTTGTATTCAATTATCTACAATTGTATTTCTCTCAAAATGTCTCAGATTTGTTGTAAGTCAACGTAATACTCGGCATAAGTCAGTTAGGCCACAGTGATTTGATTTTATAGATGACATCCGCGCGCGCATTGATTTTCGCCTGTTCTCAAAAAAAAAAAGATCACCTCCTCCGAGATTCTGGCCTGGGTGCCATCCTTCGTAATCCATGGTAGCCGGCGACAATAGGGAGCCGCCGGCGGTAACAACGGAGGACGGTACCCAGACTACTGAAGCTCCACAGAACTCTAGAACTCTGTGCCGACTCATAAATGTCGCAAAAGGCAGGCATATGCCGGCTTGCCGCTATGTCCTACCGCAAATTCACAATCCCAGCTTTATATTCCTGTGGTACCGGTTTAGCAGCATTTTTTCCGGCTGGAGGATTTTTTTTAATTCGCCCGCGCGCACTAGTTTGGGGGTCTTCAGAGGACGTCATCCATAAAATTAAGACAGTGTGGCCTTAGGCACTATCGATCTTAGAGATGAAGTCATAATTCAAGTCACATATTGGGCAGATTCCCTCCCGAAAGTGCATGACATCAAAGGGAATTCCGGATCGGCCTAACGAGCGGCGGTTTTACGGGGTTGTGTGGGGGACGTGCCCTCTGCCACCCACCGGCTGTAATTGGGATCAACGGGTGGGAGTCGGTTCGTCACGACGGCTCGTCATCATGACCTCTGTATTTCGTGAAGGACAAACAACAGAAAACTGCTTCAGCAAATATGGTCAAACTTTTGCTAATCTTTTCTTGTGTTACTTAGGCCACAGCAAGTAATTTTTATGGATGACATCAGCGCGCGCATTGATTTTTGCCTGATTTTGAAAAAAAAAGCAAGAAATTCTATTGCCCTCTGACAGTGGTCAACATGCCGAAAATGGGCAAAGATGCCTGTTGCCATGCCGGAACGTGGATGGCAGCGGAATATGAAAAGAGGAGACAAGGCTCTGATTTATTGTTTTATCTTTTACTTTGATGCAGTGTTGCATTTTATTCTTTTATATGTAATGTTCACTGAATCAAAGCCATTTGTAAAATGACTGAAAACTTGTGACAAATGGAACGTTGAAATAGTTGGCAGTAAACGTAACACAATATAGGTATCCTTTCTTGTTTAACAATGTTTAGTATGTCAAGATTTGAAAATGTAGTTTTTTGCCAACCTTGCTTTTTTTTATATTTCCCTCATTTCTATGTATTGCACAATGAACAACAAAATGACATTCATCTTTAATTTTATCTAAATTACAAAATTGGCATCTGAATATGTGTCATTAATACAACTTAATGAGAATTCGTTCTGTCATTATGATAGAAATCGGTCGCCATGTTTCCGCTGATTCTTCATTAAGGTATTGCTGTACGAATTTCAAAGTTATCTATATCATAAAGGTATGTTTCCTGTTCATAACAGTTTTTCAATTCTTATCATTTCTATGCTTTTAAATTAAAGTTTTTCAATTTGATAAGAAAAGACAGCTTAGAATTGTTTCTAATACAACTAAACCACTCTTGTATATGCGTATCTTGTAGCCGATGGCGAAGTTGGTGTGTAAATATATCAAAACTAGCACTACACCTTCTCGATCGCATATAAAAGAGAATTTGGGACTGGCCACAGGCTATCCTCTGGCCTCCAAGTTAGACACCCTTTCCCATAGACGAAATGTTGCCTCTCTATCCCTCTTTTACAGATATTTTCATGGTCATTGCTCTGCAGAACTCACCCAACTAGTTCCACCACTCACTTTTAAGCGTTCCACTAGGTTCTCCACTAGCTCACACAACTTCACAGTCCAAATTCCTTGTTCGAAATCTTTTTACAGTGACAGTTTCCTTCCCCGTTCGGCCAAGCCTTAGAATTCCCTCCCTGACAAGTGTTTCCCACCAACCTACAATCTACAGGCTTTCAAATCAAACGTTCACCGCCATCTCTTGACATAGCCATGTTTCTCTCATATTTCAAGTTCAATGCCGTGAAGCGGTCGTATAGGCCTTGCATTGAATCATTCCTCAGACTATTTCATATCAGTGATACAATATTTATGGAACATCACCAGCAAGTTGATGTTAGCTACCTGCATGTAAACTCCCACAAGTGTACTAAACGCTCCATGGGGGCGCACCATCGGCAGGAAGAGGACCCTTCAGCTCGTTTGTTCTCTAGCTTCTGGCCTGATTAGTTCTTAACGTGCTGGGTGTGGATAGACTCACTGACTGACTGACTGATCGTGTGTACGTGTCTGTCTTTTCGTAGCATTTACATTTTCTTGCACTGAAATATATAATGATGTGGAAATAGATGATACGTATATTGGGCCCTCCTACAGGTTCAGTCAGTCAGTGCATTTTCAGGGCAGCAAAACTGGATTCAGTTCAACGTCAAATTTTTCTGGGCATTCTTTTAGCGTAGTAAGTTGAAGCAATCCTGTATCATAGAATACCAATATCTGTGAGGCATAAATGCGATGTTACTGGCAGAAAACGGTTGCTTGTTTTGTATCGTAGGCTAGTTTTCTAGCTATTCATGAGTGGTACTCCAATAAGAGATGCCACATGTAGCTTATTTTGGGGCTATTTCAAACGCTTCAATCTGTACGACAAAGGTGTGCTAAGAAATAGCAGTAAATGTCAACATCAGACTGATTTCCTCATCCAGAATATTTTTGCTTTGTCGCCCTGAAATTGCATTGGATGCCTTTAAAAGGCCGGGACAATAGATAGAGTTGCTGCTCAGTACGCGACTTAATTTCACTTGTCAGCGTCGCTTTTTCCTACATCATCAATTTGATTTCCGCTCACTTGGAGTCAAGTCTTCCCAAAAGACTGGATCTACCCACAGACGTGTAGTCAAGCCTCAATCAGGCACATCCGCGACAGCGGCTGAATAAAACATCAACCAATTAAGCTTAGTGGCGTCTGGAGTGCCACCGAGACACTCTGTTGGCAATTTCTTCTTTTTTGTTTTCCGTGCGAACGTTGACTAATCTTAAGACAGATTCTGATACAGAACTTGTAGTAAAATGGTTTATTCATACATTTCATATGTTTGATTGTTATGGTTGCCTTAGTGCTGAATTGTAGACTCTTAGTTCTTAAAACACGTTTTGGAAAAGGTTCAACTTCTGGAAAAGGTAAAGGTAAAGTTTCAACATATCGGTATCATCATATTCATGTCCAACTCCCATATCTGCCTACATAGGTCAATTTCTGTATACCCTATTCCATATGCGAGACCGGGCCATCAATACATGACCATATTGTAACTCATATATTGTATTCAATAGTAGTTTGTAGTATTAATTTCAAGAGCAATAAAGTTCATTCATTCAATCATTCATTCATTCATTCACATTACAATAAAATGTGGTAATAAAGGTGAGACGGGATCAGTAACAGTGGCAGGACCGTCACACTTCCTGCTCACTTTCCCAGTCACCTTGAAAAGGAGAGCTACTAGCTCAGGTCGGCTGAACGTAGCCGGAATCGTAACTTTCTCATAAGTGCACTAATTACTTCCCACTCTTCGACAGGAAGCCGGTCGATAAATATACCGCGTACGTAATGTACGGAATGACAACTAGTATAGTACGGCTCTCAGGAGAAGAAACTACCGAGGAAGAGATCGCAGGAGTTTTAGTGTTCCACACAGCTTCTTCTGACGCATAGAGAGGTGTAAAAAACAAGTCATAATCCTGGTAACGTTTCTGGGAAACAATAAAATGCCTGCATGCACTCCGTTTGTGCTGATAAATTTACGAATGTCGCATTCTGCGATAGTTGGTTATGACTGTATCGCAGCAGCAGTTTCTCAGCAGTTGTTTGGTGTAATAGCCTGCTGCTGCAAGGTACCGTACGAGATAACAGCCTTCAGTAGTTACTGCGAACGTTATGTTTAGTCCTCCCTGCCAAACACTTTGGATATCTTTCCTTATAAGCCCATGTCACAGATTCACGAATATGGCCTCAAGCATTAGCCGAACTTCGCCCAAAAATGGTTAGGAGTAGGTCGGGGGCAAGGTTAAATGTTAGTTTAGTGCTCTCAACACACCGGGCCGTGCAGCAATGCACCGGAGACTTTTTTCCAAGACTAAAGTTGTAATGCTACAGTTATGACCACCTACAATGTGTATCGAAATGCAAAATTATTGGGTTTACCTTCGCAGAAGGAAACATATTGTTCTCTTTCTTCTTATTATTCCTCTTCTCCTATTACAATAAGGTCAATGACCTGAACAAAATGACTGTCAACATGGTAACTAGTGCAGCAGCAGACACCATGAGGCACTGAGTTACATTATGTAGCAAGACAGAGCTGGAAGGGCTACTCACCATATATTAGTATATGAATGTGTTTGTGTAAGAATAAAAAGAGCAGTAGTTTGTTGTGCTAGACCATGTGAAGGTAAATATTATGCATTTGGTATGAAGATGTTACCTTTCTAGTGTTTCCTTCTTCTTCCCCACACAGTGTGTGTGGTTGTGGCCAGGAACAGCCACATGCGGACGGTGACGAACTATTTCATCGTGAACCTGTCGGCAGGGGACCTGCTGGTCACCATCATCTGTCTGCCGCCCACCCTGGTGGTGGACATCATGGAGACATGGTTCTTCGGAGAGACCATGTGCAAGGTTTTCTCGTACATGCAGGCAAGTACATACATGGGTCTTGTATGGAAGTATTGTTTTTGTTATGTCTGTGTATGTGTCTGTGTCCGTGTGTGTGTCTGTGTCTCTGCATGGCCCTTAAGACAAGTTGTAATGGACATGGTTGGATTCAGTCTGTCCAAGAGGGAGAGAGGCATTAATCACATCTACATCTGGTAGCGCTGGCTATTTTCACATGTGCTTTTTGTTACATGACCTCCTTGACAGCTGGAGTTGTTTCCCTTGTACGATAAAAATAAGACGTATAGACACCATGGTTAATGAGAAGAAGACACAGTCACCATCACACAGGATCTAAATATTTCATAGATGTCTGAGATCTCCGAATTCATTTGGCTTCTGAGAGACACCATGTATGCTTTTGTTCTA
>NW_017803069.1:41387-53493 GCF_001625305.1 Branchiostoma belcheri | reverse complement strand
CCTACATAGGTCAATTTCTGTATACCCTATTCCATATGCGAGACCGGGCCATCAATACATGACCATATTGTAACTCATATATTGTATTCAATAGTAGTTTGCAGTATTAATTTCAAGAGCAATAAAGTTCATTCATTCAATCATTCATTCATTCATTCACATTACAATAAAATGTGGTAATAAAGGTGAGACGGGATCAGTAACAGTGGCAGGACCGTCACACTTCCTGCTCACTTTCCCAGTCACCTTGAAAAGGAGAGCTACTAGCTCAGGTCGGCTGAACGTAGCCGGAATCGTAACTTTCTCATAAGTGCACTAATTACTTCCCACTCTTCGACAAGAAGCCGGTCGATAAATATACCGCGTACGTAATGTACGGAATGACAACTAGTATAGCAGGGCTCTCAGGAGAAGAAACTACCGAGGAAGAGATCGTTTTAGTGTTCCACACAGCTTCTTCTGACGCATAGAGAGGTGTAAAAAACAAGTCATAATCCTGGTAACGTTTCTGGGAAACAATAAAATGCCTGCATGCACTCCGTTTGTGCTGATAAATTTACGAATGTCGCATTCTGCGATAGTTGGTTATGACTGTATCGCAGCAGCAGTTTCTCAGCAGTTGTTTGGTGTAATAGCCTGCTGCTGCCAGGTACCGTACGAGATAACAGCCTTCAGTAGTTACTGCGAACGTTATGTTTAGTCCTCCCTGCCAAACACTTTGGATATCTTTCCTTATAAGCCCATGTCACAGATTCACGAACATGGCCTCAAGCATTAGCCGAACTTCGCCCAAAAATGGTTAGGAGTAGGTCGGGGGCAAGGTTAAATGTTAGTTTAGTGCTCTCAACACACCGGGCCGTGCAGCAATGCACCGGAGACTTTTTTCCAAGACTAAAGTTGTAATGCTACAGTTATGACCACCTACAATGTGTATCGAAATGCAAAATTATTGGGTTTACCTTCGCAGAAGGAAACATATTGTTCTCTTTCTTATTATTATTCCTCTTCTCCTATTACAATAAGGTCAATGACCTGAACAAAATGACTGTCAACATGGTAACTAGTGCAGCAGCAGACACCATGAGGCACTGAGTTACATTATGTAGCAAGACAGAGCTGGAAGGGCTACTCACCATATATTAGTATATGAATGTGTTTGTGTAAGAATAAAAAGAGCAGTAGTTTGTTGTGCTAGACCATATGAAGGTAAATATTATGCATTTGGTATGAAGATGTTACCTTTCTAGTGTTTCCTTCTTCTTCCCCACACAGTGTGTGTGGTTGTGGCCAGGAACAGCCACATGCGGACGGTGACGAACTATTTCATCGTGAACCTGTCGGCAGGGGACCTGCTGGTCACCATCATCTGTCTGCCGCCCACCCTGGTGGTGGACATCATGGAGACATGGTTCTTCGGAGAGACCATGTGCAAGGTTTTCTCGTACATGCAGGCAAGTACATACATGGGTCTTGTATGGAAGTATTGTTACCTCCATGAAATGTGTCATGGAGGTTATATTTTCAGTTGCGTTTATCTGTCCGTCCGTCCGTCCGTCCGTCCGTCTGTCTGTTGGTCAACAAGATAACTCAAGAACGCCTGGATGGATTGGTTTCATACTTGGTGTGTTGGTAGGGTGTGACGAAAACTGGAAATGATGAGATTTTTGTCCCCCTAGTGGCTTCCCTTGGTACTGCAGCGCAACTTCCGGTTTTGATATCTCGCGATCTGGACATGCTAGGGTCATGAAATTTTGATGGAAGGTAGCTCTCGTGCTTGGAAAGAAGTCATATAAGTTTGGGCCCCCTAGCGGCTTGTTCTGGAACTGCAGGGCACTTTCTGGCGAAATGTTTAAAAGCCAATAAGTCCAGACAGGAACAACATATTTTCATTATTTTTGGTGTGTAGGTAGCTGAGAGAGAGATGTACATAATTAAATGTAAATTATGCAAATGAGGACTTTATTTGCATAATTAATGAGGAAATTCTACAATTACAGTGTTTTACATTATACTATGTAACCTATGGCAGGCGGAACTTCAACAGATACTAATTATGCAAATGATGACCTAATTTGCATAATTAATGTGAAAATTCTATGATTTCGTAATGGTGAATGATGAGAATGTCATACTTGGGACATCTGTAAGTTAATCAAAAGTTAACATACATCACGATGCATATATCATGTTAATGCAGAGGTCATTTGAACAATTAAAGAAGAAATTTACATTTACATATCAAGATCATATTTCATGGAGGTATAAGGTCTCGGAATTCTAGTTTTTGGTATGTCTGTGTATGTGTCTGTGTCCGTGTGTGTGTCTGTGTCTCTGCATGGCCCTTAAGACAAGTTGTAATGGACATGGTTGGATTCAGTCTGTCCAAGAGGGAGAGAGGCATTAATCACATCTACATCTGGTAGCGCTCACTATTTTCACATATGCTTTTTGTTACATGACCTCCTTGACAGCTGGAGTTGTTTCCCTTGTACGATAAAAATAAGACGTATAGACACCATGGTTAATGAGAAGAAGACACAGTCACCATCACACAGGATCTAAATATTTCATAGATGTCTGAGATCTCCGAATTCATTTTGCTTCTGAGAGACACCATGTATGCTTTTTTCTAATTACCATATCTTCAGCTCTCTCCTGTACCCGGTACCCTACTATGATTTTTGCATGATAGAATTTTAACTTTACAGACAGGCCTGCATTGTGACAACAGAAATAAAACTTAAAAGATAAAAGGCCATTGTGGCTCAAATGTTGGAACGCGTAGTCCTAAGGTTCTAACGACGAGACTGGAAAGCCGACCATGTGAAACTGAAGAAAAACCAACCACATGTTAGTTGCCATCGACTTTGAACGTTCCAGATGAGAAATATTCAAGGCATTGTGTCCCTGCGACTATAAAAAGATGAATACTGTCCATAGGCCTTCCTTTAATTGAAGCGTTCCGGTCCTCGCCCTCTTCCGGGTACATCCTCATGGATTGAAATGTTAAAGGTCAACCGGCATTAACGATCGTGACGGGAGAATCCATTCCGAAGGTTACCCGTGACCAGTACAGTGACAGGTGTTGATCTGATACTTGTAGTTCACCGTTCTTCCATTCCCAGGATGCATAGCGAGGGGGGGGGGTAAAAGTTCCCAGGTTGCATAGCGCCAGAAGTCGGAATTTTGTGTTCCTGTGGTGTTTTGACATTCGCCGATAACAAAATCTGAAATAAAGAGGGCTTTCCCTTAATATCTAGACTGTATACAGTTACCACCGTAGAGAGTAGCGTTACAAATAAACTGTTACGTGTTTACTAGAAAAACACAGGAATTTCATACTCAGGTTTTCCTGGTGTCATTGAATTTGCAACACAAAATGGTCCACACAATAAACACACAGAAAGGAAGCTGTGTACTAAACGTCAACAGTACATGCATGTCGTATTCTGTCATATTTACCCCTTGCGCTATGCATCCTGGGAATTTTGACTCCTGGCGCTATGCATCCTGGGAATGAAAAAGGGTGAATGACACGAGACGCTCAGGTGAAAACTTTTCTCACCTCACATAACCCCAAGATCACAGTGTGACTACATCTTCCGGCTTTTGTCTCCCACACATCGGTATATCTCACAGTGGCGGCGCATATTTCAACGGATCTGTCAGCTCGCTAAGTATGAACATTTTACGGTCGGTTGCGGGTACATGCATTAGTCACGGAGTAAATAGGAAGGAAAACATATTGTTTTTGCTCTGTTTCTTCTTCTTCGTCTTCTTCCTCTCCCAACAAATTAAGGTCAATGACTTGAACCAGACGTCTGTCAAATAAGGTCAATGACCTGGACCAGACGTCTGTCACCATGGTAAACCATGGAGTGTTGGGTTACATCATGTTGCAATTTTATAGCAGGAGGGATTTGGACTCCTGTCACCATATAATGTGTTTGAGTAAAAATTAACAGTAGACCATATGCGAAGGTAAATATTATGCATTTGCTTTGCAAATGTTTCATTTCTAGTTCTAATTATCATCTCCGAAATAACACACGGCAATCGACTTCGTCATGGCGGGAGCAATGGACCGGTGTGAGTGCGGTGCTAGTTATGGCGGCGTGACTGTCACTTATCTCGACTACGCAGATGATGTGACAAGAAGTCTTGGAAGTACTCCAGCTTGCCCTGCAGGCCATGGACGTGGAAACACAACCATTGGGACTGATGATCAGCTGGGACAAGACTAAAGTCCAGAGCCTCAGTGACTACATCACCCCCCCTGCAGGACTGGTAGTCAACTCTTACCCCGTTGAGGCGGTAGACAGGTTCTGCTACCTCGGAGGTACCATGACCTCAAGAGCGACTCCGACATCCAGCTTCGCATAGGACGAGCCGCCTCCGCAATGTCAAGCCTCAACAGTGTTTGGTCTAGCACGGTTCTCTCACACCAAACGAGTTGGTTCCGCCCTGGCAATGTGGCCGAAGAGGCGGAGACGGGCAGACTTGGGGCTGGTTAGTTCTTTCTCTCAGGTCGTCGTTGGAGACGTGATCAAACCACCTGATTCCCAGGATTCTCCGCTGGCATTTGGAGTCGAAGACGTCCAGGCGGCGCTCCTGGGAATCAGGTGGTTTGATCACGTCTCCAACGACGACCTGAGAGAAAGAACTAACCAGCTCCCAGTCTGCCCGTCTCCGCCTCTTCGGCCACATTGCTAGGGCGGAACCACCCCTGGAACTAGGTTCTCTTCTAAGAGAACCGCCTCCCCCCACCTGGTCCCGCCCTAGAGGGAGACCGAGGCGCATTGGATGTCTTTTTAAAGGCATTTAGAAATAAATAGATAAGTAAAAAATAACAATAGCAAATAATCTAAAATTTAATCTCTCCCACCACAGATGGTGTCCGTTTCGGTCTCTGTCCTGACCCTGTGCGCAGTCGCAGTAGAGCGCTGGTACGCCATCGTCCACCCGCTGAAGTTCAAGAGCACCCCTGCGCGTGCGCGGAACATCATCATCTGCATCTGGGTGACGTCATTCCTGGTCACCATCCCCTTACTGCTCGTCTCCAAGACAACCGGCACGTTCCCCAGTGACCTGACCAACCTCTACGTCATGTGTGACGAACATTGGCCTGGTGGGTAAAGCCTTTCATAGACTTTTTAAAATTATCATTTCAACATTTAACCAGAAGAATACGTAGTGGTGGCGCACTCAAGCAAAAATGATACAATGATTGTACATGTGGTATGCATTGTTTCTTCAGCCCCTGTCACACATTTTGCGACCAAGGTTGGCTGAAGTTCGGGAGCATTCTGACCAGATGTAGGCAACGCCTACTGTTAACAGTTCTATACGAATCGAATTGAACTTGGGGTTAAAGTTGAGTCAAATTTGTACCTACCCCCGAACAAGAGCCAACCACCAACTAACTATGGCCTAAATTTGAAAGATTCGGAAGTTATGTTTTAACCTGTCATTAACCAGAACAGAACTAACTAAGGAATTAACATCAACACCGTAAACCAGATGACTAAGTACAGAAGACAATCAATTTTCCTTCGAAACACTTTACTTGCAGGATGTTGTATTGGTCTGTGAGCCATGACAATTTTGTGTCATTTTTTCCTTCCAGAGAACACGTTCTACGGTCAGATCTACCACTCGGCCATCCTCGGACTGATCTACATCGTCCCGCTCTGTATCATCTCCATCGCCTACACCATGATCGTCTGGAAGCTATGGAGCAACCAAATCTCGCGTGAGTTGGCGTGATCTGCGAACATGTACAAGTACAGCACGTCGGCAGAGCCCCTGCGCAGAACGCGCAATGTATTGCGCTTTAATTTGCGCATGGCACTTCGGCAGAACGTTTATTCGCCTTTTCATGATGACATCCCGTCTGTAGTTTTCAAATGTTGTATCTGAAAAGATATTGTCTGCAACGGGCAAAATTTTGATGCAAGGTCGAAGAAATATCCAACGAAAACCGTAAAAAGCTGGGTTTCTCGCAGGCGCAGTACGTAACCCGGATTGTCCACGGTTTTCGTCGGTAATTTGGTGATCATACGTCTTTTTGGTGGCGTTTTCCTTTTATCGACTTTACATCTGTTTGGAGACTCTTCAACGTCGATAACCATCATGTAAAGCAAGCAGGAGTTGAAAATTACACAACCTAGCTTGCCACAGAGATTTTTGATCATCAATGTGTTAAATATTTCAGTTGAATATGTTCGTTTTCTTGGGGGGGGGGATAAGTCAAGCACTTTCTACTTCACACACCGTTACAAGCTAAAGCCAAAGCTGCCATCTATCATCAAGTTGGTGGTTCACTAAAAACCACACAGTAGATTTACATCATCATCCCTGCGGAGTGCACGAAAACTAGTCTGAAACATTTGTCCAACTAATCCTAATAGAACAAAGAAACAAAATCCAAGCATCCTGGGTTGACAATTAGCTAAAGCTAAATTAATTACGTGTACTTACGTATTTTTAATACGTTTCCCTAAGTGTAGGAATAAAAATACAGATTGTGTCGTCTATCTGTACCACTTCAGGCGTGCCATCAATCTAGTTAATACTTAAAGAGGCGTCAAGCTGTCTACTGACGTTGATTAGCCCTGAACAAATTAAAATTACTTCAAAATTACTTAGCCTCGGGTAGATTCAGGATTAACATTAAAACATTCTTCAAGCATACATAGCAACAAATAGTAAATGTAGTGACTTGAACTAACGGGTGTATAAATATAACATTTATCCCGAGTGGATGGAAAAACTGAAAGTAATGTATCATAATGTGACTACATTAGAATTGGAAGAGCATAATTGTCAAATTTATAGAACATGTGAAATAGTGTAGACAGTCCAGAATTACGCTGAACACTGGAGCGGGATGAGTTTTTAAACAACAAAATGGGCCTTATATATATATATGATGGTCCCAGAGTCAGTTCTCCTATGCCGTCTTTAATTAAATGGACAGTAAGCAAATAAGGCAGGGACTTACACATACATAGATATGTCGAAATGGCCACGTCTAGCGTCCGGATGTCCAGTGGGTCTTTTCAGCGTCCCAATTCACTATTCACATTTCCCCCAAAATTCTCCTTTCCCCATGTTTTCATCTGTGGTCACATCATTTCACATTTCTGAAAGTTGCTCCGTTAAATTCACCTGAACGTCATATTTATAAATACCCCTATTAAATAGTGATAGGAGATTGCTGTATGTAGTATGCATAGAAGGCTAGCCTGGATGCCAGGCCAATATAGGCGTATAGCGTGCCTGTGGATCATAGCCTAACAGAGTAGGCCCTGGAAGCAGTCTGGCACCCAGGCTCACAGAGAACAGACTGTTACCACGCACGTAAGTATTTTGTCAAACCCATTTTTATACATGTAACGTTCTTGTCCTCCATTAGTGACAGTCGCCCTCAAGGTGACCGGAAATGACGTCGGGAAACGTCGCGGTAGTCTCGTGGGACAGTTCCGGCGGAGCCTACGGCTGAAAAACAGTGAGTTCCACCATCATGTCGTTTACCATTGGAAAACATATTGTTTTTGCTCTGTTTCTTCTTCCGTTCGAAACAAATAAGATCAATGACCTGAACCAGACGTTTGTCACCATGGTAACCGGTATCAGGTTACATCATGTTGCAATTTTATCACAGAAGGGATTTAGACTCCTGTGGCCCTATATATATAATTCTGTGCAACAATTAACAGTGCAGACCATATGCGAAGGTAAACATTATACATTTGCTTTGAAAATGTTACCTTGAAAGTTTCTAGTTTGATAGATGTTGTACAATGCCACTATGTAAATATAGAGATTGCATTGGATGCCTTTGAATGACTCCTAACTTTAACTTAAATTTGTTAAATTCTTTCCCACTCACCCAGGCGCGGACTTCAGCACCGATTTCCGGCCCTACACCGTGTCCCCGGCAGACGAGTGCCCGCCCAGTCCGCGCTCACACACCGTGTCCCCCGCGGAGGAACAGCCTCGCAGCGCGAGCCCCTCCAGGGACACCATCGGTCAAAGGTCAGGAGAGACCATCTTCGCTCGAAGAAAGGTTGCCCGGATGTTGATCGCCGTGGTTATCATCTTTGCGGTCTGCTGGGCGCCATCTATGGTCATGAACTTCATGAAAAGGTAACTTCCCTATGTTTAGAGTTCAAACTTTCGATCCAACACAAAAAGTTCTCTCACCTAGAGCTTTCGACCAGTCACTCTGGTCTTCCTCAGTAGACTGACCCAGTGTGGCTTGTCACGTGGCTTCTTTGAAGTGTGACGTTAACACTAGGTCAAGGGTATCTGGTAGACGAAAAACAACTCCTAAACGTACGTATCGGCCAAACAGTTCAAAAAGTCAAGTATCTTCCTTATACTTGCTTCCTCGAAACTTCGTTATAGCTATATTACTACACACTTCATTTTTATCATGAAAGTTCATCTTAATTGGTAGTTACATGTTTTTTAAAGTTAAAACTTTTGTTCCAACACTAGATTGTTCTTACCTACAGCTTTCGACCAGTGTTAACGTCACAGTTCTTCTTCTTCTTCTTCTCTTTAATGCCCAACATCACGTTAGTGATGACACTGGCATGTCGTAGTGCTCTGCTGCCTTCGTCTGACATGTTCTGGCGCACTTGTTTATTTTCCAACCGTAATCCCATCTCATTAGTCCGTAGTCCGTAGCCTGGGTCGGGAATCCAGTTCAGAGAAGTCATGTGACAAGTCTCACTGGGTCAGTCTATTGAAGAAGACAATATATTATCATAATAATAAAAATCTACAAGAACTTCAGCACCAAGGACAGAGTTGCTATTCTGTATCTGCACCAGTGCAGGAATGCAGAGAAAAGAGGAATGTCGAGGCCTGGAACAATACATGTATAGTCAATAAGTTGCCCAAGAATATGACAGACCATGGAGGCAACTGCGACAAGGCTTTATCGGGACATTTCTCTTCGTTCCACACCCTTTTCTCCTCGATCTGCCACACCAATTAATCACCGTTCCACACCCTTTTCTCCTCGATCTGCCACACCAATTAATCACCGTTCCACACCCTTTTCTCTTCGTTCCACATCATTTTTTTCACCGTTCCACACCCATCTCTCTTAGTTCCACACCAATTTTTCACCGTTTGACACCCTTTTCTCCTCGTTCTGCCACACCAATTTTTCACCGTTCCACACCCTTTTCTCTTCGTTCCACACCAATTTTTCGCCGTTCCACACGCATTTCTCTTCGTTCCACATCAATTTTTCATAACACAAATTTCTCCTCGTTCTCTTCGGTGAGAAATGGGTATGGAACGAAGAGAAATGAATGTAGAACGGGAAAACTTGGTTTGTAACGAAGAGAAATTGGTGTGGAACGAAGAGAAATGTCCCGATGAAGCCTTATCGCAGTTGTCTGTATGGTCTTTCGTACAAGAAAGTATCCGACCCTGTCTGCCCGTGTTCCCAGAGTGCTTGGATCGTTTGACGTGACCAATGACCGGGGCGGGATGTATGCTGCCTACGGCGTCGCCCATTGGCTCATCTACTTCAACAGCGCCATCAACCCTGTTATCTACGGATTTCTCAGCGGTAAGTCGCTTTTGAATAGTATCAACCAGCAACTACTGAATATGTAGGCTGAGCGGGAGTCACTTTTAAATAGTATTATCATATAGCCAGAAGACGTCGACCAATCAGAAGGCTCCATTTACCATTGGTTATCGGGGCGTAACCTCAAAAGTGGTCGGTTATTACTATAACAGACCACTTTTTGGACCGCACCATTCAGTACAGGGGACAGGACACTAACACTTTCAGTATAGTATCATAGTATTAAAACACATTGTAGATTATTTTGAATAACTTATTTGAAAAACGAACACAAGTAAAAAGACATAAATGAAATTTAAAGAGAAAAAGACTAAACATAATTTTTGACACCCCACTAAAAGTGGGACTGTTCCATTGTCGCGTGGTCACCGCAGACGATCTGTTTTTCTGCAAAAGACGTCTTGTCATAATGTGATAGAATGTCATAGAATGTGAGATTTTTCGCCACTGGACGGCAAAGCACCTCAGTTCCCAGTAGAACAGATATCGCAGGCAGATCTGGGGGCGTGTCAGTTGGATAAGCTATACGATAATAACGTTAATGCTCTGCCTTATCGTCGGTGTATATGGTGAGATAAAACCTGGTCAGGTGCGACCTCGTTCGCTACGCTCACTCGTTAGTTTATTCGGTGGTTATGGCACCTGACCAGAGATTATCTCACCATATACACCTCGGAGCGAGGCATTAATCTTTTATTACCCAGCTACTACTGAATTTGTAGAATTTGAACAAGATCCTCTACTGTGGTATACATATCGCGTTGCCCATTGGCTAATGTACTTGAGAACAAATTGCATCACAATTGAGATATTTGTATCTAGTGTCACCCAACCTCCCACCTACCTTTTCAGAAAAGTTTCGGAGCGGATTCCAGGCGTCCCTCGGATGCCCCCAGGCGAACAAGAAGAAGCAGAACTTGATCCGCGAGGTGACCGTGACCCGGCCCACCATCTCCAGAGTCATGACCACCAAGACGACCAGTACGGCAGACGTCGGCTCCAGGCTGGAGTCCATCCGGCAATACCCCTTCTTCACCGAGACGGTTGTGTGAGGCTCAAACGGTCCGTATTGCTGCAAGTTGGGTGTCTCGTTAAAGAGCTACAACGTCATGGAAGTGTTGGTAGTAAGCAAAGTGCGATACTAAAATTTATTCCAACACAAAGGGCACACAAAAATCGTTTGATCAATTGCTGACGTCACGTATCCGTCAAGTCTCGTGTGAATAAGGTCACATGTCTGTAACTGTAACTCTCGCGAGATTACGCTCGGAAGTGATTGGTCATTAATCATCCTGATGAAGGCCACAGTGGTCGTTAAAACTTTTATCCTTGTGTACCCTTTGTGTTGAAATGAAGCTTAGTAGCGGTAGTAATCATAGCGAGATGCTGAAATTTATTCTTACACAAAGAGTACACAAAAATCGTTTGATTAATTACTGACTATTTATCAATTGCTGACGTCACGTATCAGTAAAGTCTCGTGTGAATAAGGTTACGTGTGTGCAACCGTAACTCTCGCGAGATTACGCTAGGCAGTGATTGGTCATCGGTCATCCTGATGACTGTGGTCGTTAAAAATTTGATCGTTGTGTACCATTTGTGTTGAAATGAAGCTTAGTAGCGGTAGTAATCATGGCGAGATGCTGAAATTCATTCTTACACAAAGAGTACACAAAAATCGTTAGATTAATTACTGACTATTTATAAATTTCTGACGTCACGTATCGGTAAAGTCTCACGAGAATAAGGTCACGTGTCTGTAACCGTAACTCTAGCGAGATTGCGTTCGGAACGGTGATTGCATGTCCCCTCAACATCCACATCAATCTTTAAAGTTCACCAACCACAGTAGGCCATTAGGCTACTTCCAGCCCTACTAAATAGTCACTTGAGTCATCACTATCCAAAGTTTCAGAAAGTACGGATCAACAGGTGGAAGTTTTAAGAAGCATTCTCTACAGTTAAAGGGGGTCTGTAAATTGTAGCCGTTGCCTTGTCTGTGGATGCTGGCATGCATGAAGACAAGTGTGTCATATACTGCGAATCATTGTTAAAACATAGCATAGTCAGAACAAACGCCCTACACTAAGAAATGTGTTTTTTCTCTTTCAATTTCAGTTGTCTTAAAACTGTTCAGTGTTAATTCAGTGATCACTGTTTATTAAAGGAGTACTAAAGTCCAGAAGGCAGTGCTATATTCCAACAGACATTAATTTTAGGAAGTGAAAAATGCATTCTACTTTACTGATACCGAGCCTCAGTGTCCCGGAGATTCAATATGAATGTGAAAATGTGGGCTTTGAGTCCCAATTCATTCCTATGTTGGCAGAGAAAATTGAGTCTTTATTCCATCAAATATCTGTTGATTTCCTGACACAGTATTCACGTCCTGACATGAGATCACGGACGCCAAGCACACCAGTCTGTGGCCGCTTGGATGACTAGAAACCTCTCAATCTACGACAAGATAACGTATACATGCACTATGAA
>NW_017803069.1:32432-41367 GCF_001625305.1 Branchiostoma belcheri | reverse complement strand
GTTTGATCAATTGCTGACGTTTGAACAATTGCTGACGTCACGTATCCGTAAAGTCTCGTGTGAATAAGGTCACATGTCTGTAACTGTAACTCTCGCGAGATTACGCTCGGAAGTGATTGGTCATTAATTATCCTGATGAAGGCCACAGTGGTCGTTAAAACTTTTATCCTTGTGTACCCTTTGTGTTGAAATGAAGCTTAGTAGCTGTAGCAATCATAGCGAGATGCTGAAATTTAGTCTTACACAAAGGGTACACAAAAATCGTTTGATTAATTACTATTTATCAATTGCTGACGTCGCGTAAAGTCTCGGTAAAGTCTCGTGTGAATAAGGTTACGTGTGTGCAACCGTAACTCTCGCGAGATTACGCTAGGCAGTGATTGGTCATCAGTCATCCTGATGGAGGCCACAGTGGTCGTTAAAAATTTGATCGTTGTGTACCCTTTGTGTTGAAATGAAGCTTAGTAGCGGTAGTAATCATAGCGAGATGCTGAAATTCATTCTTACACAAAGAGTACACAAAAATCGTTTGATTAATTACTGACTATTTATAAATTTCTGACGTCACGTATCGGTAAAGTCTCACGTGAATAAGGTCACGTGTCTGTAACCGTAACTCTCGCGAGATTGCGTTCGGAACGGTGATTGCATGTCCCCTCAACATCCACATCAATCTTTAAAGTTCACCAACCACAGTAGGCCATTAGGCTACTTCCAGCCCTACTAAATAGTCACTTAAGTCATCACTATCCAAAGTTTCAGAAAGTACGGATCAACAGGTGGAAGTTTTAAGAAGCATTCTCTACAGTTAAAGGGGGTCTGTAAATTGTAGACGTTGCCTTGTCTGTGGATGCTGGCATGCATGAAGACAAATGTGTCCTATACTGCGAATCATTGTTAAAACATAGCATAGTCAGAACAAACGCCCTACACTAAGAAATGTGTTTTTTCTCTTTCAATTTCAGTTGTCTTAAAACTGTTCAGTGTTAATTCAGTGATCACTGTTTATTAAAGGAGTACTAAAGTCCAGAAGGCAGTGCTATATTCCAACAGACATTAATTTTAGGAAGTGAAAAATGCATTCTACTTTACAGTAGACAATAAGATGGCCATTATGCGCGCAAGTCTTAAAACGCATCGAATCCAGGAAAAACTCCCCAAATAGCCTCTAAACAATCCCAGAATGCACCATGCTACCCCATTGGTGCCTATGTCTTGACCAAGAAAGTTACGTTACAGACCTAATGCCGGGGGCGATAAGAAAAAATCGAACTGTTTTCTTTTCTTCTGATATCTTACCAGCCATTGGCCTTCTTAGTGTTCTTATCACCCCTCATTTATGCCGAAAATATTGACGATGAAAAAAAAACGGCTTAATCTAATTATCTTTTCCATAAGTGGCCGTAATCTAATTATATGTTCACCTTAATATTTACATGCAAATAAATTGAGAAAATCAAAACACACAGGATGAAACTGACAGCTCACTGCATTAGACCTTCTGACATCATGGTATCCAAGCTACAGGTCGAGCAAAGTAAAGCAAGTAAGTTCTCAATAATCAGCTTATTGGTGTGTTTGTTTCCTATCGTTTTCGCCGAAAATGTTTATGTTGACTTAAAGTGTATGAGCATGGCGTAACCCAGAGATCACGAACGTATCGGTTGTGGTTCAGCATGGAGGAATGTATCACCCCCCGTCTCTGTTCAGGGTAGGTTCGTTGGCTCTAATGTAGACCGGGTCCTTCACTCCTCTTGCAAAAGAAGTCTGGTTCAGAATCGAGGATTTTAACCCCTTTTAAAGATACTGAGCCTCAGTGTCCCGGAGATTCAATATGAATGTGAAAATGTGGGCTTTGAGTCCCAATCCATTCCTATGTTGGCAGAGAAAATTGAGTCTTTATTCTATCAAATATCTGTTGATTTCCTGACACAGTATTCACGTCCTGACATGAGATCACGGACGCCAAGCACACCAGTCTGTGGCCGCTTGGATGACTAGAAACCTCTCAATCTACACAAGATAACGTATACATGCACTATGAACAGAAACGTTCAGTATGCGAAACGACCTGCCGGAATTGTTCTGTCGCTTCCAGACCATTCCTACGTTGATGGATTGGCGGCAATTTAGAGTTAGTCAGGCCCCTTCAACAACAAATCTTTATCAGACAGATATTGAAGCTGCCTGAAAGGTACATTCAGGTGGAAGGAAGATCTTTTTTACGAGGCAATACGACACGTTAGGCCATGTTGATTTGGTTATACGGATCGCATCCTCTGGGAACCCCAAAACTGATGCAAGCGTGAGAATAAAAAATGTTTGGCAAAAGAGGTTGCCTTCATTATGAAATCTACGTGGTCATGAAGGTTGTACAAATGACTAAACACACAGAGTATGGTATGGCGAATGAATAATACACTTTTCTGTTTTCATTTCTTTACATTTTATTGTTTTCCTTTGGAATTGATTTGTGAATTCTACGACTAGTATCGTTTCTCAATTTTGGGAGGCAATTTACTGCATATATTTTCTCATTTTGCAGCTGCTTTGTATGACATACAGCATGGTCGAAAAGTTGTGGGGGAAACGGACGAAAATTCATGCGCGCATGGATGCCATCCATACAATCAAATCAACATGGCCTCTATAGCAGACGCCTCCAACTACCCAAAGGCTTGGCAGTTACGTGAGATATATTGACAGATCTATATAGCGCAAATTACCCAATAAGCAAATAAAGAAAGCAATATAGAGATACGAGTAGGTGGAGATCCTCTTGTAAAACCCATGCCTATTGCTTCAAAGCCGGACGTGCATTTAAAGCAGTTGCAGCGCTAGCAGTCAACGCGCTCCAAATATAGGAATTGCCATGCGAGACAATACGGACCGATATTTCATGGCAGAGCTCGAAATACTGGCCGTGGTGCATGTGCACCCAAATTTGGAGCTGTGCACCCAATTTTTTTTCTGTGGGTGCACTGGTGCACCCAAATATTTTTGTAGGTATTTTTGTACCCATTATTGTATACAGTAATACTGGATATTCTTCGCATCTAAGTATCAGAAAAAAATATTTGTTGTAGTACTTAGCTCCCATTTCATATTCAATCTCAGAAGAGGAGCAGTAAGATCTGTAATTAGGTTTTGTTTCATATGGTGCACCTAAAAATTTTTCTGTGCACCTAAATGTTTAGGCTGGGTGCAGCAGTGCACCTATTCCCAAAAATGAATTTCGAGCCCTGTACGGGGTAACCGGTTTTATAGTCTGTAGTAAAAAGATTGGAAGGCCAGTTCGCGTTTCGAAAATCAAATATCGTCTGATATATTGAGATACGGAGAATACTGAGTAGCTTACTGAATGGATAAAAGGTAGGCGATTCGGTTAGAATCTTCACAAGGAATTTGATTCTGTGTAACTCTTGGCACAGTTTTGATATTTCTTGTCTAATAAAAGAATCAAGAAGAACAATTAGGAGTATCACAGAAACTGTGCCGTGGCCCTTCTTGGGCTTTTGGAATTCATGAAGACCTTTTAGAATATGGACAGTGAATAAAATGATCGGAATAAGTTCGTCATGTATCTAAAAAAATACGCAAGTCGCAAACATGAAATACGCAAGTAGAAAATGTGGCCGACGGCAAAACTATGTCGAAACTAGGTAGTCTATAGTCCCGAATTCAAATACGTAGACCAAGATTCAGAATATACTATAAGGAAACAAGTATCTTTTTTTCCAGGATACAGTTGAGATGCAATCGAAATGGTGTGGTTTGAAAGAAAAATAACATCAATCCATCCATTTCGAAATGTCCCATCGACTTTAGGAATTTAGTAAAAAATTGTACGACTTGCTAAAAACTGTGGCAAAACCGCACACTTGATTAAACATCTATTTCGGAATATGCATTTTGATAATTTGATAAAAGTCGACCCTGGCCTTGAGTTAGAAAGGTATATTTTTGTGAAAAAGGGACAAATTTGTACATAGAATAGATATAATTGTGTTAGATGAATGTACGTAGATTCTGTGGACTCAAGGTAAGCAAGATGTACGTATAGTATGGTATATTGATATTCAACATATCTGATAATATATTGTAGAAATCTGTTGCTTCGTAGTAGCGTTTTATGAAGTAATTATTGTTTCCAGAACAGTGCTTTGTCCAGAACCAAGGTAAGGCACGCTTCTGGATGACGGTCCACGCATATCCAGAACCGTGCCTGGGGCGAATATGCGCTCTTGGATTCGCGGATCCGGAGTGTATCCAGAACCATGCCTGATCCTAACTCACGCCCATTCAGGCATAGGACTAGACAGGAAGGGTTCTGGACAGTCCACGTGTATCCAGAACGGTGCCTGGGGAAAATAAACCTTCTTGGATTCGCGGAACATTCAGGCATAGAACTAGATAGGCGCGGTTCTGGATACCATTGATGATGGTAGTCACAGCGAGACGTAAGCTGGTGTATTGGCGCCTCATGCGGCTTACACGTGAACTCCACCAACGCTGAGTGTGATTCCATTTCTAGATTTTTCAAACACACTAGGGCAGATATATAGTGAAACGTACACGGACTCTAGTTCAATTTTCCGTCTGAATGATTATAACCCATCTTCAATAGACTTCTGACATTCGCTTTCTTTGGTTTCAAGATTTTTCCCGAGTGACCATTTTCAAGGGAAAGCCCTTATCCGATTTATAGTACTTGAAGTTGACACTATCTGAGAAAGTGTAGGTGTATAAATGCGATACTATAAGTGAGTAATGTTATCCACTGTTATGTTGTGGTGGTCTGTGTTCTCCTGTGTTATAGAATAGATATAATTATATAGAGATATGATGAATATTATCAATGTTAAGCATTTAAGCATGCAAATCTGTAGGAAAAGTCGTTTTAAAAATGAATGTCAATATCATAATGGATTATATCTTAATGTACTAGAGTAGTAGGTCGCCGTGTATGCTGTGTCGGATAATATAGAGTGAGGCACTTTGTTGTGTAATGTGCCGACAACATCCAAGAATGGACAGGAAAAAACCCTTCGGAAACCCTAACCCTAGCTCACAGCCGAGAGGGATGGCGGCAGATGGTCAGACACTCCACCATGCAGTGCCCCCACGACCCTGACTTGGGTTAAGGGACCAAGGTACAAGGTACAAGGTACTTTGTTGTGTATTTGCACACTGAGTGAACTGTGCGTTTCAACAACCCGTTATTGTATTGGTTAACAAGTGTAATGTTCCGTTGATGTTGATTGGCCGGAAAGAGCCACGTGATTAGAAAGAAAGAATTTAAAACCGTTGCATTGATTGATCATATGTGCCGTATGTGAAGACTTAAAGCGATATTATGTACGATTTTCACTATTTTAAACATCGTTGTTTTACACGTCATTGCGCCGCAAAAACGTGTTGGAAAGCTGCCAACTCCTCGGTGCTAGCACGGATTGCGGCCATGTCTGTAGTCATCCGTCTGTTTACATTCTTTTCAGAAGCCTCCTAAAAATACAGCGGGCCTGGCGCAACTGCATTGAGTCGCCGGAAAAGCTAATATGCTGAACGTTGTTGAAAATGACAATCTAGATGAGAAAATTTCAATCATTCAGATTTAAAGTTTTGGCGCAAAATTCCTACATAATGTCGCTTTAACTTGTCAAGACGCCAGGAAAATTGAAACAAAAGTTACGATGTAACCACGGAGATGTGTAAATCACGTTATTAATAGGAGAACATGACTATAAATGTACGGTGTCAATATTGATCTGAATAAACCACCAAGTCTAAAAGTGCTCTCCGTGTCATTTCGCAGTTGTCAGTTCATCTTATGTCAGATAACAAGACATGAATGAAACTCTCTGGTGATCCCATGCAATTATCATTCACATCAGTTGAATCTGTTATCAATATGACAAGGCTCTATAAGGTATGCTTTAGTAAGTCTCTATCAGATATTCAGAACCTTTCCCCGAACACCAGCCGACTAAGGTTGGTTGAAGTTCTGCAGCAGTCTGACCAAATTTAGGTCACGCGAATTGAACCGAATTTGAGTTAAATTTGAGTCAAATTGCAGCGCCAATCACGCCCCAACCTCCTCCCGAACACTAGCCAACCACCAGCCAACCATGGCCGAAAAGTCCGTCCACACTTGAATATTTTAAACGTTTTGAAACATTCGGCTAGTGCAGCCAAACAGTATGTAGCCGGCTTGGCCGACCATTCTCCGATCAGCCTACTCTTAGCTATGGTTGGTGTGTGTGTGTGTGTGGGGGGGTTTGGCTAGCGTTCAGGGGGTCATATATTCGGCTATGTGTAACAGAGGCTGCACTAACTGTACATGTCACAAACACGTCTTGGATCGTAAATAACATACCTTCGCCATGACGGTACAAATTGTTTTTTCCCTAGATAAGCTACTTCCTGCCCATTCGTGCCTCTGTGTTGTTTACAGATACTCCAATATTAAGTCCAGGCATGTGTAAACTAGAAGAATTGTACACACTTATAACAAATCCTGGAAAGATTTACAGCACACGTCCACTACTTCCTTTGAAATACGAGTATTGGACATACTTGCTTTGCATGGGCACACTTTGTGTCGACGCGAAGCCGATTCATGAGAACCAAGGAGCTTTCATCAACACGCTCCTTGCGAGAACTGAGGCTATTTTTGTTTGCAACTGAAGAGAATGCCTGCACGCCTGAAGGCACGCAGAGCACCTGTTACGGCACCTGTCAAGTTCAGCAGATAGCATCTGAAGCCCGCCGGTTATGAAGCCGGTGCTCGGGAGATCGTGGGTTCGAACCCCGGCCCGGGACCAGGGGGTTTATCTGTTTCTACTCTTTCTAGTCGCTCCTCCTGTTTCTTACAGCTGGTCAAAACATCCGGGTGTGGACAGGAAGTTCGGCCATGATTAGCTGGTGGTAACAGGTGGTTGGTTCGTGTTCGGGAGTAGGTCGGCGCGTGGTTGGCAGTCAAATTTGACTCAAAAGGTCGATTCGTATTCGTAAAGAAGAGTAGGCGTGGCTTAAATCTGGTCAGACTGCTCCCGAACTTCAGCTAACCAGGTCGGCAAGTGATCGGGAACAAATTCGGGGGAAGACTTTAGTCTGCTGGTGTTTGGGGGAAGGTCCTGAATGTATTTCAACTACCTGTATTAGTACAGTTCCTTTTGTTTTTCATGAAGTTTTGAAACGGCGTTTCTGCAAAAATCTTAAACTTCTCTAACAGGTGGTGCACAAAGGCGTCTCGGATCGTTGACAAACTACAAAGGAGGTTATAGTATTATTTGTTTATACAACTGAAGAGAATTCCTGCACGACTGACGCCCACACAAACAGAGCACTTGCCACGCAGGGCGGCGAACAGTAGCCGACTACAGCTGATCTTACTCCCGACTAACTCCCAACTATGGTTGGGAGGAGAAATGCATTCCGGAGGTGATATGCGGCTATGTGTGGCGAGGGATTTAGTTAAGCCGAGATACATGATATTTTTTTCATTATCTCATGTCTTGTAACCGGTGCAATAGCTCAATTGGTAGAGTGCTCGCTTTGTAACCGTGAGGTCGTGAGTTCAAACCCCGGCCGGGTCATACCAAAGACTTTAAAATGGTACACACTTCTTTCTACATGTATGATTAGCACACAGCACTTATGACAAAGAGTGTTGGAAGGTCAAACACATAGCACTACATGTACCAGCGAACTAGCCCCCTGCTGTAGTGCCTGCACAACTGTGTGTCGCCCAAGTGCTACGGAAATGGACACGGGCACCAAACCCTATGCTCTGCATAGAGCACGGGAGACCTTTTTTCATGTCTTGCATAAGAATTCGAGGCAGCACATTAGTCCTATTCCCCCTGCCCAATTTGACTTCAATGAGAACATGCATGGCCTTTTCGACGTAGCGGTCGGCTGGAGTACAATGTGCCTCAAAGGTCACATTTTCAGGACCTTTCCCCGACATTACCCCTCAACACCTGAAGTTGGTCGGCTGAAGCAGTCTGGCCAGATTTAGGCCACGCCTACCTTTTTTTTGATGCAAATCAAAACGAATTTAAGTTAAATTTGAGTCATGTTTGACAGCCGAACACGCCCCGACTTACTCCCGAATGTTTTACTGGTGTTTGGTTAAACGTACAGCCGAGCCCCACTCAACCGTGTCCGAACCTCCCGACCAACCCCCGAATGTTTGGCGCAGCCGAATAGCAGCCGACTACTTAGCCGCATTACGACCTACTCCTAACCATGGTTGTGGGGAGTTCGGCTAGCGTTCGGGATTCGGCCATGTGTGACAGTGGCTTTAATCACAAAATGTCCTTTTCGACATAGTAGCCGGTTGGAGCACAACAACTGTTATACTAGTACGTTAAAGGTTAAAACACATTAAGAAATGTCATTGTGGCGGACGTAATCACAGTTCAAAACCAGCATAATGTGTGATGTGCGAAGTCATTGCATTTACAATTTTGTACGAAACCATACAATCGTCCATTTTTTTTCTACGCGATTTGAAAAGTTAACATAAACTCTTGACCTATGATTAACAATAATGATGTATACATACTTGCGTGACTGAGTTGTTTGCCTGCGTGACTGAATTGTTTGTACAAGACAAAACAATTTTGGCAGAAGAATTGAAGGATTTATCTTTTATCTTCCTCTCAATAATTACCATGACCTCGGGCACAGCGTGGGCAGACATTTTGCTAACTTCTTCAAAGACGTCAAAGGCGTTTTCTTGTTAAAACCGGTTCTGCAACATTCCCCAGAAGTCTGAGGTGAGACGGGGACTCAGTTGGGCTGTCACCTGTGGCGCTGGCAGGTGTTCAAAAAAAACCCGCCGCGCGGTGCCGTTACAAAGCGGGCAGACGCAGGTACACTGGCCGGGGGGCGAGGAGAGGTCTGACCGTGGTGAAGACGCCGGAAT
>NW_017803069.1:4038-32412 GCF_001625305.1 Branchiostoma belcheri | reverse complement strand
CTCTTAGCTATGGTTGGTGTGTGTGTGTGTGGGGGGGGTGTCGGCTAGCGTTCAGGGGGTCATATATTCGGCTATGTGTAACAGAGGCTGCACTAACTGTCACAAACACGTCTTGGATCGTAAATAACATACCTTCGCCATGACGGTGCAAATTGTTTTTTCCCTAGATAAGCTACTTCTTGCCCATTCGTGCCTCTGTGTTGTTTACAGATACTCCAATATTAAGTCCAGGCATGTGTAAACTAGAAGAATTGCACACACCTATAACAAATCCTGGAAAGATTTACAGCACACGTCCACTACTTCCTTTGAAATACGAGTATTGGACATACTTGCTTTGCATGGGCACACTTTGTGTCGACGCGAAGCCGATTCATGAGAACCAAGGAGCTTTCATCAACACGCTCCTTGCGAGAACTGAGGCTATTTTTGTTTGCAACTGAAGAGAATGCCTGCACGCCTGAAGGCACACAGAGCACCTGTTACGGCACCTGTCAAGTTCAGCAGATAGCATCTGAAGCCCGCAGACGGACAGTTACGGGCGGGAGGCACGATGACAAAATAAGGAGAAAACTATCCCACGTCCGTCACACATAGCTGAATACGGCCTCCCGGACACAAGCCGAACTCCCCCAACCTCACTTCATTTTCTCAGCCGTAAACCTTCGCTACTGCCCCCGTCAAGTCCGTGAGACCGCATATTTCAGTCTCGTTCGCTCTACTATAGAGTATGGTGCAGTTATCTGGGATCCTTATCTGAGAAAGGATATTGACACACTTGAAATGGTCAACCGACGTGCTGCTCGCTTTGTGACCAGTAACCACCGTCGTCAGGATGTCAGCGTCACAGCCCCCCTGCATGACCTGAGATGGCCGTCACTTCAGTCTCGACGACAGCAAGCACGACTAGTAATGATGTATAAGATAAGCAATGGTCTCGTGGCTATCCCATCCAGTCGGCTTATCCCGGCAGTTGCTCGTACCTGTGCCAACCACGCCCACAAGTACAAGACTCTGAGACCACACTGTGACATTGCAAAATACTAATTCTATGCTAGGACAATTCCTGAATGGAATAACCTTTCTGCCGACGTAGCTGAGAGTCCATCATTACAAACTTTTAAGAATCGTTTATCGTCACTTCCGTAATCATGTGTATATCTCCCCTCTGCGCGATGTCCCTGTATGTAGGGAATTTGCAGAGTAGTAGCTAGAACTAGAACTAGAACTAGGAGTAGGTCGGAGCAAGGTCGGCTGATGTTCGGCGAATTCGGCTAAGTCGGCTACTATTCGGCTTCGAATCTCCCGAACACTAGCCGAACTACGTGCCACAACCATGGTTAGGTGTAGGTCGTGAGCAAAGGGCTGGGTTAGCTGTGTAACAGTGGGGGGTTTATAGGCACTACCAACTGAACAGGCGGTGGGTCTAGACCTTTTAGCCGAGTGGTTTGAGCGTCGGGTTATGAAGCCGGTGCTCGGGAGATCGTGGGTTCGAACCCCGGCTCGGGACCAGGGGTTTTATCTGTTTCTACTCTTTCTAGTAGCTCCTCCTGTTTCTTACAGCTGGTCAAAACATCCGGGTGTGGACAGGAAGTTCGGCCATTATTAGCTGGTGGTAACAGGTGGTTGGTTCGTGTTCGGGAGTAGGTCGGCGCGTGGTTGGCAGTCAAATTTGACTCAAAAGGTCAATTCGTATTCGTAAAGAAGAGTAGGCGTGGCTTAAATCTGGTCAGACTGCTCCCGAACTTCAGCTAACCAGGTCGGCAAGTGTTTGGGAACAAATTCGGGGGAAGACTTTAGTCTGCTGGTGTTTGGGGGAAGGTCCTGAATGTATTTCAACTACCTGTATTAGTATAGTTCCTTTTGTTTTTCATGAAGTTTTGAAACGGCGTTTCTGCAAACATCTTAAACTTCTCTAACAGGTGGTGCACAAAGGCGTCTCGGATCGTTGACAAACTACAAAGGAGGTTATAGTATTATTTGTTTATACAACTGAAGAGAATTCCTGCACGACTGACGCCCACACAAACAGAGCACTTGCCATGCAGGGCGGCGAACAGTAGCCGACTATAGCCGATCTTACTCCCGACTAACTCCCAACTATGGTTGGGAGGAGGAATGCATTCCGGACGTGATATGCGGCTATGTGTGGCGAGGGATTTAGTTAAGCCGAGATACATGATATTTTTTTCATTATGTCATGTCTTGTAACCGGTACAATAGCTCAATTAGTAGAGTGCTCGCTTTGTAACCGGGAGGTCGTGAGTTCAAACCCCGGCCGGGTCATACCAAAGACTTTAAAATGGTACACACTTCTTTCTCTGCTTAGCACTCAGCACATATGAGAAAGAGTGTGGGAAGGTCAAACACACAGCACTACCAGCGGACTAGCCCCCTGCTGTAGTGCCCTGCACAACTGTGTGTCACCCAAGGGATATGGAAATGGACATGGGAACCAAACCCTATACTCTGCATAGAGCACGGGAGACCTTTTTTCATGTCTTGCATAAGAATTCGAGGCAGCACATTAGTCCTATTCCCCTGCCCAATTTGACTTCAATGAGAACATGCATGACCTTTTCGACGTAGCGGTCGGCTGGAGTACAATGTGCCTCAAAGGTCACATTTTCAGGACCTTTCCCCGACATTACCCCTCAACACCTGAAGTTGGTCGGCTGAAGCAGTCTGGCCAGATTTAGGCCACGCCTACCTTTTTTTATGCAAATCAAAACGAATTTAAGTTAAATTTGAGTCATGTTTGACAGCCGAACACGCCCCGACTTACTCCCGAATGTTTTACTGGTGTTTGGTTAAACGTACAGCGGAGCCCCACTCAACCGTGTCCGAACCTCCCGACCAACCCCCGAATGTTTGGCGCAGCCGAATAGCAGCCGACTACTTAGCCGAATTACGACCTACTCCTAACCATGGTTGTGGGGAGTTCGGCTAGCGTTCGGGATTCGGCCATGTGTGACAGTGGCTTTAATCACAAGATGTCCTTTTCGACATAGTAGCCGGTTGGAGCACAACAACTGTTATACTAGTACGTCAAAGGTTAAAACACATTAAGAAATGTCATTGTGGCGGACGTAATCACAGTTCAAAACCAGCATAATGTGTGATGTGCGAAGTCATTGCATTTACAATTTTGTACGAAATCATACAATCATACAAATTTTTTTTCTACGTGATTTGAAAAGTTAACATAAACTCTTGACCTATGATGAACAATAATGATGTATACATACTTGCGTGACTGAGTTGTTTGCCTGCGTGACTGAATTGTTTGTACAAGACAAAACAATTTTCGCAGAAGAATTGAAGGATAACCTTTTATCTTCCTCTCAATAATTACCATGACCTCGGGCACAGTGTGGGCAGACATTTTGCTAACTTCTTCAAAGACGTCAAAGGCGTTTTCTTGTTAAAACCGGTTCTGCAACATTCCCCAGAAGTCTGAGGTGAGACGGGGACTCAGTTGGGCTGTCACCTGTGGCGCTGGCAGGTGTTCAAAAAAACCCGCCGCGCGGTGCCGTTACAAAGCGGGCAGACGCAGGTACACTGGCCGGGGGGCGAGGAGAGGTCTGACCGTGGTGAAGACGCCGGAATCTACGACGCTTTTCTGAAGACAGGTGAGTTAGTTACCGTTGATTTACCACAACTTGTCTCTACAAAATGACATTAGGCCATGTAACTTGTATCCATCTGCTATTAAAAGCACAGTTTACAAAGTTTTGTCACACATAGCCGAATATAGCCTCGCGAACGCTAGCCGAACTTCCCAAGATCGGTGACAAGGTGGGGTTCGAACCCGGGATCTCTTGGTTCCAAGCCGAAGACGCTACGGCCACACAACCCCATGATGAATGTGTGACGGGCTTAAGTGCTTAAGTGACAGAAAGGTGTGTAATCCTCCAGTATCACTAAAAACAGATTACATAATTATGAAGAATACTTTGTGCAAAGCTTATTTTCAAGCGGTCCAATTGAGATCTGCTCAATGACTCTGATGTTTGTTCGAAATAATGCGACTAAATTCGGCGTTACCGTGGCGCCACATTCGTCGTCGTATGTACATGTTGTCGTAAGATTTTGAAGCCGCAGAATACGTATTCCAGCAGACAATGACAGAGCCAACGGACGACAAGGATTTAAGGCAACTGAGTTTAGGAGAATGCCCCCAGTTTGTGTATTTGCGATCGTTCGTACGACGATCGCAGGGCATATGTGACCTGGCCATTAGCCAAAACATTTTGTGACAAAGGCTATAGTGGTTCGGAGTAAGGTTCTGTCAAGTAGAGAGCACAAAACAGGGCTTCGGAGAACAGGTGGGCGGGATTTCATTCAGAGTTATTTGCCATTTCTTTTGTTATATTCGAACAAATAATCACAAGACGTGGTGACGGCACACTCAAGTTTCATTCAACTTATATTAATGCCACCACCAACACATAGGACAGTAAAATACTCATTTTCACCTGAGCGGAGTGAGGAAAGTCGTGTAAAGTGCCTCTCCTAAGGGCACAAGATCCGTGGTATGTCAGGACTCGAATCCGGGACCTCTTGGTTCCGAGTCGAGCACTCTGCCGCTACGCCACACGACCCCACATTTGTTTTTCCATTTGTGCCGTTGTACATGAGTAAAGTCCCTGTCTCACACCCAACCATGGTTAGAGGTAGGAAGGTCGGCTACTGATCGCCTGCGCCAGCCGAATATTCAAAAATGTTTTAAACATTCTGTTGGTGTTCGTGAGTAGGTCGCTGCGTGGTTGGTAGTAGATTTAGACTCAAATTTAACTCAAATTTGATTTGTATAGAAAGGTATGTGTGGCCAGCGAAATCTGGTCAGACTGCTCCCGAACTTAAGCCAACCTTGGTCGGCTGGTGTTCGGGGAAGGTTCTGAATGTGTGACAGGGGCTTCAGCCAACCTTGGTCGGCTGGTGTTCGGGGAAGGTTCTGAATGTGTGACAGGGGCTTCAGCCAACCTTGGTCGGCTGGTGTTCGGGGGAAGATTCTGAATGTGTGACAGGGGCTTCAGCCAACCTTGGTCGGCTGGTGTTCGGGGGAAGGTTCTGAATGTGTGACAGGGGCTTCAGCCAACCTTGGTCGGCTGGTGTTCGGGGGAAAGGTTCTGCATCTGTGACAGGGGCTTACGGCTGGGTTTGACCTGACCGCTCTTCAATAAATGGAATGCGACAGTACAAATGTTTTCATCTTTTTATATTTAGAGCTCATAATCAGGTATGTGGCGACTCTTTGAAACATAGCAAGTTTGGTAAGAAAAGTCGGACTACGTCCCTTTGTCAAAATCGCTTCATTCTAATTCACGCATGACAGACAGTTGTTATTTCAAAAAGAAAGAAAATAACTTCGTGTAAGAAGTATAAGTACTCATTTCTCATGCTAGTCACACTAGCTTACCCCTCATACAAGACACCTTGGCTCTTCGCACAATGCCATTAATATTTGAAGAGACAACAAAAAGGGTGATTTTTTGTTTGTTTCGCATTACCCGTAAATCTCCTTTGTACAGGTTTATACAGTAAGCACCATGTTTATCTTGACATAAAACTCATAGAATTCTATTTTTATGAATTTCTAGAGATATTTCTGTACTCTAGTTTGATAGTAATCATTTATACCCTATAAAAGCTGTATCTGGATCACTTTGGACGATTCTAACGGCCATACGCATATATTATTTCTACTACCTGCGTGCAACTCAAGCTGTCAGACCTGTCATACCAACAACAAGACAAGCCCAGAGTCAGCTCCAGTTACGCCTACGTAACTCTGTACATCTCCACATCCCTAGATGTAGGACCAACATCTACAAGAACAGTTTTATCCCCTACACATCCCGGCTCTGGAACAGTCTACACAGACACATCACCGACTCTTCCACACTCAGTCAATTCAGGGCTAACTGCAGAAACCACAATTGTCCTGATTTTCATTTTTGCCCTGATTTTACACTAATATCTTAAGTAACTCTAAGGATTCTACTCATTCCAACTTGTGTCCACACATTCATGCATGATTTGCTGCTAGATAGGAAGTTTTTTTTGCATATTTATCTGTTCGCATTACGTGTAATTTGTATTGTCTTCTGCCACCAATTAAGGATGTTAACATTATTTCTTGTTTTGAATTTTGCAGTTAGATTTCTTTATCTATGTTTGTATAACGTCTGTATTTGTGGGTCATCTACTATCAGTTTCGACTGCCTTGATACTAATGTGTTGTCAGTCCCCAATAAAGGAAAAGTAAATTAAAAGTAAAAACTCACAGGTTGAGTTTTGTATACAAAGCTCTGAAGGACTTACAAAGAAATGGCGGACACGGGATTTCCGCTAGGGTGGGATCTTTGACGTGCTCGAGGTGTGGCTCTTCTCAAACACAGGACCTCCGCTTTTACGCCCCTAGCCTCTACCAGGCTTCGGGAACGGCAAAGTACTATCTATCGTACCAACTCCCCAGGCATATTACCTACTTGGCCAATTTCTACTCTTTCCAGCCGCTTCCCGAGGCCTGGTAGAGGCTATACGTCCCATCCGAGAAAACGTCCCCAATGCTTAGGTCACATTTCCAAACCGGGGCCCAGCTGTTTGTATGAACGAAAAAAGTTACAATATACGATAGAAATAATGCCCATGATTGTTATTTAGAACTTTTCTGCGTTTTTTCCTTTATCGTATTCTTCGTTCCCTAAAGCTACCCGGCCGGGCCCCACGTAGGAATTGTGATCTCAGCATAACTAAAACAAGGTTACATGTACTCATTTTCACCTGACTCAAGTGAGCTAATAGGTGTAAAGTGCATTTACGAACACAATAGTTGGGATTTAAACTCAGAACCCTCAGATTTTGTGTGGGACCACCAGTCGTTCCGCTACGTTCCACGCAGTAGGTGTATATAAGGACTGAATGCCCGGGATTTCAGATGTTTGGTCTTGGTCTGTGAAGTACAAAGAGATCGCGGATTTTGCTCTCATGGACAACCACTGAACGGTAAAGGCCATTTGCAAAATAAAAGTTTCTGAGGACAGACAAGGCGCCTAAAAATGTGGCGCATTTGTGAAGTAGATGTGGGGTAACCAGAAGATGTTCAGAGCAGGTTTTTGAACGTTATGTGGGGTCGCGTGGCGTAACGGTAACGTGTTCGGCTCAGGACCAAGAGGTCCAGGGTAGGGCTCTCAGATAGGACGTTAATTTGAGTTCCCGTGTTTGGGAGAGCCACCGTGCCCCACGCACGCACCGCACTTAGTCGAAAAGAGTAGGTCCTTCCCGGTGTGAGTCGTTCAAACCTTACAGTCCGGTCTTACGCAGCTTGTACTTACATGTACAAAACTGATGCGTTACGCCTAAAGGCAGTTTATCGGTTGTGCGACACAAACAAACAAACAAACCATTAAAGCTGGCTTCACACATTCGTAAATTTGGCCTCTCTAGCCTTTAGTAGTGTCCCCCAATCATGGTTAGGAGCAGGTCGGTGCAATCGAAGTCGGCGAATTCTGCTACTATTCGGCTGCCAATGTTCCAAAATTTCTAAAACATTTCGGGGATTGGACGGGAGGTTCGACCATTGTATTCGGCTACAAGTCAGCAGAAAACCAGTCAACAATTCGGGAGCATGTCGGCAATGTTTGGGGGTTAAATGTGACTCAAATTTAACTCAAATTCGGTTCGATTCGAATATAAAGGTAGACCTAAATCTGGTATGAGTGCTTCCGAACGTCAGCCGAACCTTGTCGACTGGTGTTGGGGACTTGCCGTGAATGTGTGACAGGTGCTTAAAGCACCTCAGCGCAATTGTGATGTGCATGTACATGTAGGTAGGCAATAAATGATTTTGGACTTAAGAAGGGTTGTGAATGAAATTACTGCACTTGACTTTTATTTGCTACCATTGTAAAGCGCAGTTGTGTTTATTCAAGAAAACAAAGTAAAGACTTACCTGCTATTTACTGCCGTTGTTAAATCTAAGTTTTCGTGCTGTGACGTTCGGGTGCATTCTGACCAGAGTTATGCCACGCCTACCTTACTCACTGTTACTGTACGAATCTAAATGAATTTTGAGTTAAATTGAAATGCCTGATGCCTTTTGATAATCACTTAATTGACACAACAAAAGTACAGCGACTTTCGTAACGTCTTTAACTACATGTAGACATACAGGCAGATACGTGGGTACAACAAGATTAACCTACGTACAAGACAATAGATGAATCAACTTATATTACTTGTTCTAAAGTCTAAACATTCTTTGATGTATTTACCTATTTGTACACAGTAAGGGTTATTACCTTCTAGAATGAAATTGAATTTATCTATAGCATGAAATGTAACAAATTCCATTAAGCAAGCAGAAAAAAGGTTGAACAGCTTTGTGCATTTATCATTATATAGTGTACAATTCAAAATAGAATGATGTTCGTCTTCAATCTTATTAGGACAGAATGGATAAAACCTCTGGTCGCGGGGAATTTTTTTTGTATCTTCCTAATTCTATATTCAATTTATGACTATACGAATTCTCATCTTTGTAATCGATCTACGAACTTCAAAACTAATATAGATTTCCCGTCCGTTTGTGCCGGTAGGTGACCATGGCGTGGCGGGGGCGGTGTGGACACGCCGGGCTGGTCGTCTCCGTCTTCCTCCTGCTCCAACAGACGGCAGGAACAGCCGCTTCAGGTAGGGAGCGATCTCTCGTACATCTAACACGTAACGCTTAATGATGTCACAGTGCCATTTTACGGAATACAGTACAATGGTATTAGAATAAGTGCAATTTTACGGAATACAGTGCAATCATATTAGTATACAGTGCAATTTTACTAGTAGAATTGCACTGTATGCTAATACGATTGCACTGTATTCCGTAAAATTGCGCTGTATTCCGTAAAATTGCACTGTATTCCGTAAAATTGCACTGTATACTCTGGCACCCCCGGCCACACATCCTAAACAGGTCGGCTGGTGATCGTTAGCACTCTCACCAGATTTAGGCCACGCCTACCTTTCGTATATGAATCAAAACAAATTTGAGTTGAATTTGAGCAAAATGTGATCCCTGAACACGCCTCGTATAGTAATGGTGGCCTAAATCTAGTTAGACTGCTACCGAAAGTTAGCCGACGGTGGTCGGCTTGTGTTCGGGCCAAGGTCGGGAAAGACCCTAAATGTGTGACGTGGGTTTTTGGAGACCGTGCTCCTCTAGCCTGATTAAATCGTTTACGGTTTGCCGTCCGCCCAACACCCAGAGTTTAGATTATGCTATTGTTAAGTCACAATTCTGAGTTTGAATGAATGAAAAGTACAAAAATGCTTATGAGCATTATGCATTAGGTAGGCTCATGATTGTCTTTTTTATGATTGATATTGTCTTGTTTTACGATTGATATGCTTGGGTTGTTTATTTTGTCTCAAGTTATATACCATACTTTTCGTTCCCGCAAACTGCCCAGCCGGGCCCCGGCATTAAACCTCCCTGCAGAGACTAGTGTTGCTCATAGTATAAATATGTAGCGTGGCGGAGCGAAAATCCGGATGGTACCCAGGCTAATAAATATGTTGATCTTGTTGTTTTGTCTTCAAATCGACGCTGCCTACGTGGAAAGGAAGTATAACAACGAACAATGCTTACTTTGTCTCCAGACCCAGTACTTAGTTAGGATTAGATGCCATTTTGGATAGTCTCCAAGAATGTAGGTTTGCCCCACGCACGGTTCGGGATACGCTTGGACTATCCTGAAACTAGCCTGGGTGCCAGACTGTTTCCAGGGAACGAAATTTTGAACTCTTAACAAAAAACATTCCAGGTTGTGGGAGGCAATACCTGGGGGGAAATTCTGGGAACTTGAGCAGCCCAAACCATCCGGACCTGTACCCGAGCAACGTGGACTGCACCTGGACCATCACAGTCGACATCGACAAGAGAGTGGTCCTGACCTTCGACAGTTTTGATGTGGAGTACCATGAACACTGCAACTACGACTATGTGGTTCTTGAGGGGAAAGATGGAGATGGAGGCATCACTGAGAACTCAGGTACATGTAAGCTGAGACCTTAGCATGTAGTTCCACTATCCATCCATCTATACAGCCGTCCGTCCATCCGTCAGCCCCTTAGCTAAGCCAATAGCCGTAGCGGCAGCATAGCGTTCCATTAAAGATTTCAACCTCCTGTGGTCCTCTGCAAGGATGGTTTATGCAATTTCCCAGTATGAAATGTTTGTCCAATTGTTTAAAGTTTCAACCTTTTGTTCCAACACCAAAAAATTATGAAATCAATTGTTCTCAACTTGAGCTTTTGACCAGTCGGACCCAGACTGACCCAGTGAGTCTTGTCAAGTGGCTTCTCTCTGATGTCAACACTGCGTAAAACTGGTAAACAATGTCGGCCTCCGTCGCAGTTTGAGTGATGGTTGATGGGCCCTGATACAATGTACCTTTATTAGATACCTTTGATCCCCACTTCAAAGAAGCCACATGATGACAAGTCTCATTGGGTCAGTCTATTGAAGAAGACCAGAGTGACTGGTCGAAAGGTCTATGTGAGAGCAATTAATTTTTTTTGTGTCGGAACAAATTAAACCAAAAGGTCTAACTTTGTAACATGTGCAAATTTGACTGTTTGTCCAATTGTTGATCGGTTTATAAGGTACATGCATTGTTTACAGATGGTGACGCCTCGGGAACATATCCTGGTGTGGCTGTCTGGAAGAGGACTGATGATGGAGGTAAGAGATTTTACTTACAACCAGTAAGTATCTGACACCAGCACAGAAAACAACAACAGTCATGCTTTCAAACACCAGAGTTATCAACCAAGAATTAAGGTGTTCAAAAGTTTTCGTATTTTCCAAGAACTATGATAGAGTGGAACTCGTTGCCACCAAGCACAGTAGGGATATCATCACTTAAAAAGCTTTAAACAACACCTGCAATTAAATGTGCAAAGATTGAGTGTAACATGTCGTATATTCGCCGCCGGGCCGCGTGCCCGAAGCAGGTGTGTTACACCAAAGGGTGGTTATACCGGCTATACAGATACCGATAACCGTTGTCTTAATGCCAGATGGCCGGCTTATAACTGGATAATGATTTTGGAAACGGTCAGATCTTTCAGGTAACCTACAATACTTTTCGTCAGTGACACTAGAAATACAGGTTTATAAGCACGAACTATTGTTAGTGTCTCACGAACTATTATCTCTAGTGTCACTGACGAAAGGTAGTGGATGCTACCTGAAACGTCTGACCGTTTCCAAAATCATATCCAGTTGCTTGATGAGTAACTGTTTTTGGCGTGGTTTACCTGACAGTACCGGTCTATGAAATTTGCTCTTCTTCCTGCAGGCAGAATCTGCGGTACCAAACCTGACAACTTTACAGTGACGAGGAACTACACTTCTCAAAACAACGTCATGGCCGTGATCTTCAGGTCTGACGAGTGGGTCTCCAACACCGGATTCTACGCCACGTATGTCGCTGTGGATAAAGGTGCGATTTACGTCATTTTCAATATAACCTACTAGCAAACGTGAAACATTCATTTATGTTGTATTGCGACCTCAAACACACACCAGTTCACTGAAATATGTGTAGATTTATTAGGACTTAAATATTGAGCCTTGCAGGCCGATTCTTATGAATAAAGAGTAGTTCAAACAACCAAACAAACCAGAAGTATGCTAAACAAAACCTTTTGCCTGGCAAAAGGGGTTTTACTCTCCACTAATTCCTGGCTAGCATTTCGCGGCAAACAGAGTTTTACTCTCCACATACTCCTTGCTAACACATCAGGGCGATAAATAACGTACAGAAAATCGTTTTCGGTCAGACCCCTCTGGTCTCAGGGCTAACCAACGCACGACTGAAGAGAAACCACATGTGTGAGACCACCCTTGTGTTGGAATTCAGTGTCCGACTCACATCCAATCAGGCACCGGTGACTTCTTCCTGTTGCCGATCCTTATCTAACAATGGGGCCTTGTAAACAACAAACATCTGGGCTCAGGGATAACAAAGCCAAGAATTTGCTCCACTAAAAACCCGCTTTATCTGTTTACACACACAGATCCACCCACATGCTCTGCAAATGAGAAGGTCTGTGACGACCTTTTGGGATGTGTGGCATTTGCCAAGATATGTGACGGCGCCGACGACTGTCAAGATAAGAGCGATGAACAACACTGTGGTAAGACTAGAGAGATAGCTCATAGCTGCCCTAGCCTGCAGGTGTTGGGCACCTGTTGTGTAAAAAAGTAAGCAAAGTGCCATCATAAAGCTTTTAGTTGGACAATTTATGCATGCATGTAAGTAAGGAAGTTAAAAATCAAATGTAAAGCTACTTTATATAAGTTACATAAACTATACAGTAATAAAACTAATCCAAAACTACTCTACTACTCTCTTGTATGTACTGTACATTGTTTAATCAAGATTTTTAGGTTTCAATCACTCTAATTGTTACCTCCTTGCTAATTGGATTAATCTATTGTTTATTACAAGCAGTAGTTAACAGTAAAAATTGACTGTTGTTTCTGCCCTAATGCCGCAGCATGTGCGCAGATCCCAAACGAGCTCAGCATGTGCAAGGGTGTGCTTGACTACGCCGCGATGGCCTACCCTAACCTGTACGGCCATAAGAACGAGACGGAGCTGCTGATGTCACCACTCCTGGTCAGGCTGCGGGATCTACACGCCACTGCCGACCGCTGCCATGATGACGTGTTCGCCTTTGCCTGCTCCTTGATGGCTCCAAAGTGTGCGGAAACTAAAATCAAACCACCATGCAGGTTTGTTTGTTTGTTTTTTGTTAAATATGTATTTTGTCAGAGGAAACATATTGCTTAATGGTGTTTTTCAATGTGCTCCGGAGGGAAACCCCAAAATCACGAACATCAAGTAAAATCGGAAATAACGATACAATCATGTACCTAACAATATTAAGTCAATACAGAACAAAGGTACTAGTAACTTACAAATAATGCACCTCCTGCTAAACAAAGCTTAGTCTGAACATAAGGCATAAACAACTTTACAAAATAGGAGGAATATTGGTCTGAGTAGTACAGTACACATTGACAACCTTGTCTTGCCCTGTGTCCAATATCCTTACAGTGTTCAGTGATCAAAAGATAATATGCAATGTGTCACGAAAGAGTGACGTGTGTCACCCTTAACAAATGAAGACTGGAGTTTCACAGTCGAAAGTCCAATCTGTTGTGTTAGAAATATACAGTTCAAACTGCATCATTATGTGACTGTGTTTCATGTTTGTGGTCTTTTGTAAATGCACCCACAGGATCTGGTGTCCAGACATCAGGGCCAGCTGCCAGAACGTTAACCTGAATGGCCAGAACCTGACCGACCTGGTTCCCGACATCTGTGCGACCCTGCCGTTCTCAGAGGACTGCTTCATCAACCGGGCGAAGGCGGTAACAAGCCAGCAGGGTTCTGTCGGACAAGACAGCGGTAAATTGTGTTCATTGTAGTGTGATCATGTCGCTGAGAGGAATCAGCAAACGTTATAAGTAACAGTTTGATGAAGTACAAATTATGTAGAACAGTAGTAACCGTAATTCATTGCTATAGCCTATGTTATTAAAAGCCACAGAGTCACACATTGACGACCTCCCCCAGCTGACATTCAGAAGCAGTTTGACCAGATTTACACCGTCTACACATGTACCTTTCTATATGAATCTAAATGAATTTGAATTAAATTTGAGTCAACTTTGACTCCCCAAACATGCCCCAAACATTGCTGACTTTCACTCGTATATATGGTGACTGGTGTTCTAATGACTTACAACTGAACACCAGCCAACCATGGCCAAACCTCCCCAACAACCCACAAATGAAACATTGCTCCTGACCACTCCTAACCGTGGTTGGGGGCGTTCTGCTAGTGTTGCCGAGGCTGAATTTGTGAATGTATGCATGACGGGCTAAAGTAATTAATCACAGTGTCTAACAGTTGAAAAAAGGCAAGAATAATCTGATACTTTGGCGACTGAGACTTCACATTGTCTTTCTCCTTGTTGCTAGTGAGCGATTGTGGAGGAGTCCTGCGTGAAACAGCTGCCACGTTCCAGTCTCCCAACTTCGGCAGGGGAAACTACGACAACAACAGAGACTGTGTCTGGTCCATCAGGGTCCCCACAAACCTCGTACCGGTCATCACGTTCCACAGTTTCAATCTGGAGAGGGGGCCAGCCGACGGGAACTGTCCGTACGACTATGTCAGGATCTTTGACGGCGAATGGCCAGACAGCAAGTTCAGTAGCATCAAATGTAAGTACATCTCATCCTTAAATGTGATGATCTATATCGGACAGATTGTTCTCAGTATTGTTAAGCCACTCGTTAAGATTTGACTCTTCATTTTTTTTTTCTGATTTAAAAAAAAAAAATTTTAGATGCTCCATATTTTGCCCCCAAAAGTTGACGAAAGTCCTTGCTTTCCTAGTTGTTGAAGTTTTTTGTGAATGATAACCCAGCTTGTCATGGCATTACGGGCTATCACGGGGTGCCTTGGCCTTTTTTTTTATATTTTGCTCTGTTGCTTCAGATTTTTCATTTTAAAAAATCCAAGAACCAACAAATTAGATCAGTGTGAAACAACAAACAGAATTGAAGCTGAATAATTTTAAAGGTGTCCGACTGTCCGTGGTTTTCTGGATAATCCTGTGTAATATATAACAATCTTTTTATGCAATAGCCGTGCCATATACATGTATGACATGCCATTCTTATTTCCTCATGTGTATTGATTTCTCTGAATAACGTTGCATTTTTGTCTTATTTTGTTTTCAGTTCAAAATGGTGAAACCCCAGGTATATAGTTTCCTACTCCTTACATTTGCCAATTCAGCTGACCTATGCTTTTTACCTATCCCAAATTAAATGGTGGGCCAGATGAAAGCAGAGAAAATGTTACTGAAGTGATGATAAAACATATCATGACATTCTTCTTGGTTGTACAAATTGAACGATTTCTTAGTTTGTCAAATTGAATGATGACACATTACCTGAAAATAGACATATAGGATTTCAGCACCAAGGACAGAGCTGTTTTTCTGTATCTTTATCTTTATCTGTATTTGTATAGTCTGTATTACCCCCCTTTAGCTTAAAACCCCTGTCACACATAGCCCAATATGGCCTCCTAATCACTGCCAAACTCATATTAGGAGTAGGTAGAGTTAGCTGGTGTTCAGCCAGCTCAGTTACTGTTTGAATGCTGAATGTTTCAGAATGTTAATCGCAGAATGTTGATGCGAATCAACAGCTGAATGTTTCAGAATGAATGTTTCTGAATGTTTCAGAATGTTAAAAACATTTGGGGGTTGGTTCAGAGATTCAACCATGGCTGGCTGATGTTTGGGAAATGTAGGGGCATGGTTGGCAATCAAAGTTGACTCAAATTTAACTCAAACTATTTGTATGGAAAGGTAGGCATAGCCTTAATATGGTAAGACTGTCCCCAAACTTAAGTCAACCTTGGTCGGCTGGTGTTCGGGGGAAGGTTCTGAATGTGTGACAGGGGCTTCAGCCAACCTTGGTCGGCTGGTGTTCGGGGGAAGGTTCTGAATGTGTGACAGGGGCTTCAGCCAACCTTGGTCGGCTGGTGTTCGGGGGAAGGTTCTGAATGTGTGACAGGGGCTTCAGACAACCTTGGTCGGCTGGTGTTCGGGGGAAGGTTCTGAATGTGTGACAGATCTTGGCATTGATGAAAGCAAGATGAAGACCAAGTACATGTTCAGCGTACAGTGTACGTGCTGTTACAATATGACATGATGTTGACCTGTGATAGGCTTGGATACCTCTTGTGCAAATTCATCAACTGATTTAGTCCTTTGTTTTGATCACTGACAGAGAGGCTGTGTGGACCACTGACCACTGAACGGGTGGTGAGACCTGAAAGCTACATAGTGTCTGTCATTTTCTCAAGTGACGGACAAAACGGCAAGGAAGGTTTCAATGCTTCTTACACAACAAGGGAAAGAGGTGTGACAATTCTCTCAGAATTCCATTACTGCGTGCTGCTTTTTCTTTAATTTTTCATTAGTGATACAAAATACACAATTCAGGGTATAATTTTACAGTCATTGTGTTAGTGTATGGTGTCTTGGTGCAGGTTATTTACTGTTATTAGTAGGTTCTGTACAGGTTTTGACAAAAGCATAAAAATTATATGACAATATTCTTAATTTGTTAAGTTCTTAACAAAACAGTACATAACATGATCACTGATTAAATGTACTATGCACACCTAAATGCATCCCAATTGTACAATGTAATTCCAGGGTGGCAAAACGAAAAATAATCTGGATGAAGAAATCTGCCTGATATTGACATTTGCTGCCATTTCTTAACCCATTTTCATCATCGTTTATTTTGAAGCATTTGAGTCAGCCCCAAAACAGGCTAGGTGACTGGAGTCTCTCTATTTTATGGATACCACCCATAGTAGCTACGACAGTGATATCACATCTTTGCCTCGCAGTTATCAGCATGTCATAGGATAGGATTGATTCAACTTTAACTACTGTAACATTGAAAGAATGATAAATAGACTTTGACAAGCCAGTTTTGCCACACTGAAATTGCATTTTATGCCTCTAAACCTCTATATATTTAGAGAAATCCAATGTCTGAATTCTTGCAGGGGACCTGACCTGTAAAAGAGGTGAAGAGCTGTGTGATGACTCTGCCCTGTGCACTTCCCTGTCTGTATTCTGTGACGGGAAGTTTGACTGCTGGGATAAAAGTGATGAAGAGAACTGCCGTAAGGACAACACAGCTTACTATGAATACTTTAGTTATGCTAGAATATCAATTCTATTCTATGTTATATTAAATGTGTTTTATTTTATTTCATTTTTATTTTACTTTATAATGAATATTTTAAAGATGCTGACAATATATCAGACAATATGCAACCTCTTCTCTTTTATGCAGTGTTTTCCCTTAAAGCAGTGAGACAATTTTTTGCACGTTTGGGGGAGTGAATATTTGTAACTTAACATCTTAACTTTTAAAACAATTTTTAAAGGAAGACAAATGCAAGTAAGTATAGATCATCTTGCCTAATATTGTGGGTTGTGATGATGAGAGATGAACAGTTTTTCATGTGTTTCCATGTCTTCTTCAGAGTGCAACCCTCTGCAAGGTGAGTTGGAGGAGCTGTGTGGAAGGAGAGAAGATTCCAACTTTGTGTCCTTCCCAAACGTGATTGGACACAAGACTGCCACTGAGCTGGAGAACTCCCCACTATACAGCAGGTGAGGGAATTTTAAATGTTTGCAGGATCTTTGCAGCTTTTGATGCTCAAGACTTGTTTGGGAGGACTCTTTATGGATCTATCTTCAAAAGATTCATTCCTTGAATCAATCAGACATCGTCATTATCATATTTAAGAAATTTTGTCTAAAGGTCCCTGACTCCAGTGGTGACATATCAAAGTATAGTGTTTGTCACTTATTTGACAACGCTACAGTTTTTGTGTCCCATGAACACCTTGTAGCTTAATAGTGTTACCTTGCCAGCATAAAAATCAATTCACTCACACGAAAGATTTCTGTATGGATGCGGTTCTTGCAACTTGTATGGTAAACAGTTGTTGACACCAATCACTTTCTCACACGTTATTATATTGAAAGAGTTTTTGCAAATTCATGCTCAATGGCTGATTGCAAGTATAAACAGCATGACGGATTGTATGAGAGAATGCACTGTGATAAAAGGGACTACGTCCAACATTATAATGCTACATTCTATATCGGTTTGACTTCATCTTTTGAAGCAAATTTCCCCCACTTCTTCTATGACTTGCCAGGTTTCTTTGATTTTAGTAGTAAAATTATCTAAGGAATTAATAATACGAATTAGGTATTTCTATAATTTTAAATATTGTATAATGAGACTGACTATTACCTCATGTTTCTCCTTTAAGTCTGAAGAGCCTGATGCGTAGCTCCTGCCATCCGCACATTGATGTGTTTGTGTGTGAGATGATGTCTCCGTCGTGTGACCGCTCCACCGGCACCAGCAAAGCTCCCTGCAGGTCCTGGTGTGAGGAAATAAGGTCAGTTCCACGATGGCCCACAATTACATTTCTACAAGGCAGCCCTACCTACCGAGACAGTCCTATGATGGCCCACAACTACACTTCTACAAGCCAGTCCTACCTTCTTTTTCTTCTTCTACTTCAAGCCCTATCTCCCTACCTTCCTGGAGGCCTATCTTTTACAAAACTTCTAAGAAAAGAATGACGGACACCAGAAAATTGACATTGACAATCCGGTTTTGTCACCCTGAAATTGCATTGGATGGCTTTAAATAACAATTGAGAATATTTTTTTCCCGAAACGTGCAGGTCAGCTTGTGCTGGAGAAGATGAGTGGCCCTCAGACTTCCCCTCTTGTCAGGTTATCGAGGGTCAGGATGTTAGCAACTGTGTACAGGGACCCTCAGCCCGTAAGCTTTTCAATGTTTTTTTTATTCGTACACTTAATGGCGAGACATAGCAATGGCGCACTCTAGTTTTAAATTCAATGAAAACTTCATGCCCCCTCCAATGCAGACTGTGGACAATAATCATTTTTACCTGTCGTTAGCAAAGTGAGGGCACAAGATGGGTGGCATATTTTTGTTGGACAGGTTGATCTCTTGGTTCTGAGCCGAGCAATCTGCAGTTACGTCACATAACCCTACTATTGTACTGCAACCCCAAGCTGTTCAAGTTTCTCTCTCATCACCCAAAGGTGGGTTTGCAGTGATGCCATAAAAAAGAAGCTTTTAAATTTGGCAGAAAGGCAACCATATAGGGCATCAAAATATGTTTGGTAATAGGATAATCCATTAGTGTGCCAATTCACAATATTCTTCCTGGAGTCCTGGTGATGTAAATTACTGTATTGGTTAATGCGAGACGAGGGTTCGCCATGCCTCCATCAGGGTGATAGAAGTGAATCACAATGAACGTCCAGTTCCTGTATTTTGACCATCATACAATTGGTCATGCTCTTACTCTTTTTCAAAAGATGTGGTGGGTTAATGCAGGGGTGTTACAGTCCCCAAACATGGTTTGACCTCCATTTCGAGAGCCTTAAGTCCTATTCAAAAGCCTATTAGTAAAGTACTCAGTTTCACCTGAGTGAAGTGAGGAAAGTTAATGTGCCTATCTTTAAAGAGCACAAGGTATTTTCAACATTTCATGTAACCGGTGTTCTCTAACTGAATATCTTCTGGATCATTGCTGCAAATTTTTAACATGTTACCATCAGAAACTACATAATTATTGCTCCATCTCCAGGAGACTGTTACCACGGGAAGGGAGCCAACTTCGTGGGCACCACTGCCGTGACAGAGACTGGCCAGAGCTGTACCGACTGGGCAGATCATAAGTACGAGGTCAGCAACTTTGAATGGGCCAACCTGGACAACAACTACTGCCGCAACCCCGGGAATGTGGCTGAGCGGCCGTGGTGCTACGTGGGCAACCAGTGGGAGTACTGTCGTGTACAGCCATGCAGTGGTGGGTTAACGTGACCGTTATGATACTAATGTTAACCATATACGCCGTTTTGATAGCATTTATGTGGCATTATTGGTGTCCATTTGTACCTGTCAGATGTATTTGCAATCCTTTTAAGCCTCTGTCACACACGAATATGGCCTCCTCAACACTATTTGAACGCTTCCAACCATGGTTTCTAGTACATGTAGGTTGGTGCAAAGTTGGCTGGTGTTTGGGGAGGTTGATTACTGTTCGCCTGTGCCATCCAAATCTTTTAAAATGTTCAAAACATTCAGGGGTTTGTCGGCAGGTTTGGCCACGGTTGGTCAGTGTTCGGCTGTAAGTTAGCAGAACACCTGCTTGGCTGTTCAGGAGTAAGTCAGCAGTGTTCAGGGCATGCATAGTTGTGAAATTTGACTCAAATTCAACTCGATCATCACAATTTTGTTTCAATTTGTATTAGAAATGTAGGTGTGACCTAAATCTGGTTGGTTATATTGCTCTTGAACATCACTGATGGTGAACCAGGTCGACTGGTGTTCGGGAACAAATTCGGGAGAAGGGTGTGACAGGGGGTTAAAGGCAGTTGTGGAATGATTCAAAACTACTAGAAAATTCTGTGTTTTTAGGGAAGGTTTGCCAAAATCGAGGACTCCCCAGAAATGTCCAAGCCACTCCTGTGAAAAACTTCTACTGGCCAGGCGATAGGGTGACGTATAGCTGTAACTCCAGTTACAGCCTGAAGGGCCCTGCAATCATCACCTGTCTGGACAACTCCACCTGGAGCAGCCAGCTTCCTACTTGCGTTGGTAAGAAAATAGCTTACAGCTTTGACACTTGATCTAAAAAGCCGTATGAAGATGTTAGAAAAATGGATCATGATCATAGTGATCTTGATCCAGTTTTACTGCTTAAAGAAGAGCCAATCTCCCACTGGTCGTGAGAGAGAAGACAGACGTGCTGTACAGTTATGTGTATTAATTTTACCGGTTCATTATACTGGGGGAAATTCCCCTGGCTCTTTTCTACAAGTACAATGAACAGTGGACCACGGCTAAATGTCCATCCTATCCAGTAATGGTCTGGGACCCTTTACAGTTAGCGTGCATGTTGGGTTAGCGACAACAGCTGGGATTCAAACTCCCAAACTCTTGGTCCAGAGGCCGCTGGGTATGCAAGCTACTAAGTTACTTTTATAATAATTAATTTAATGTCAGTTGTATTATTTGGGAGCCAAATTGGTGTTTAGAGATGCCTGAGTGAACATGTGTTCTTGCCACAGTGAATGAGCACAGGCAGTTGTTGGAGGATCTGTTTGACGTGTACAGTTCAGAGGCGGCCCCCTCGGATCTGCCAGTGGATGTCACCGCAGTGTTCTCTGGACAAGTTGTCAACATAGTGTCACTGGTAGGCTGTCGCAGTCTGTCACATATTCCAGCTCTCATACACTCGACAAACAGAGCCACAGTTCTCATAAACTAGATGGCACTGTTTAGATGAAAAAAAAGAACTCGAGGACAATCATTTTATGTCTTAAAGTTTTTCTCTTGTTGTATACAAACACGTCAACACACACACACACACACACACACACACACATTAGTCAGTTTCAGATATAAGTAGTAACATAAATTGTTGACACAATGATGCAATTACTGATACCTGATGTTTTTACATTTGATATGGAAAAACACCACACTTTTCAATATACAATGTCATGCATCCCACATATAATAATGTAGCCAAGTCTAAGAACATAGTCAGCACTGACATGAACAATTTTTCTTTTTCTGTTTCTGTATAGGATGAGACTGGACCGGAAATACAAACGGAAGTTGTGATTGAATTGGTGAGTCAACCAGTTGACAAATTTGATGCCCTCTTTAAAGGGATTTTTTTAAATTTAAGTTGAAGCAGATAATTGACTTTAGAGCAGAGAGGGCAGTCATCTCTAACGTTAATCTGAAAAATTAATTGAAGAGTATAACTTACAAGTCTCTAATATAACTTTCAACCATGAACTTTTGCAGAATTGAATTTTGATCATTAAACTGAGGTTTTTAAGTAAGTTGTGAAAAAATCATAGCACTCACTCACAGCAGTCATGTCTAATATGGAAACTTCAACCTCTTGCAGCGCTGGATTGACAAAAGGCTATCTTGGTCACCCGCCTCATATGGCAACATAGAAATTTTACAGGTGGCCTATGAGAGGGTCTGGGCTCCTACTGTGTTGCTGCAGAGGAAGTGAGTCAAGTTAATTAGGCTTATATAGGGCTAAATACACTTCACTTTTAATACTATAAGTCTTAAAGTCAAAACTGTACTCCTTTCGTTTTGAGGCTGATCATCTAACACTCCTGACAGAACTTTGGTCAATATTTTCAGATTTCTGTCAAAATTGTTTCCCAGGAGGTTGCTAAATTTGGAACAAAAAATGAAAAATAATATACAGTATGATAATCATTCTATCTTTTAAGCAGTACACGTAGTCAACACTCATAAAACTGCATCATTCTGCCTTTTAAGCAGAGATTTCATGTTCCACAAATGTGGTAAATCGTCATAAATAAATACTAGAAGATGGCGGTAGCCTCCTCAACAATGTACAACAAAGTTTGACGTCTCTGGGCAAATCCAAGTTAGTAGTTAGGTCAACACTCTTTCCCAATGTCCCCATGTCTGCAGTGCTGACACTAGCTTCACCAGTTGGCCAGTCGTGGACGTGACCTTGACGTCAGGGGGAGAGGTGATCTGGCAGGTGCAGACCCTGGTCACCACCACCTGTGACCTTGACCAGTACCTCTTCCCCTATGACTCCATGACGTGCCCTGTGTGTTTGAAGACAGACCTTACCAAAGGTGAGTCTTGTCTAAATGGTACCAAGTTAACCTAATAAGTTACCCCAAATGTTAGCATGCTACAGACTTGACTGAAGAAATGCATGTAAATTAATACACCAACTTGAACACTTTGTAGTGAACTCCGCATAAAAGTTTGTAGTAAAACTGTTTTTCCTTTGACTTAACCAACAATAAATTTAAACCTGTCACACATTCACGACGTTCCCAAACATCAACCAACACGATTTTCCTAAACTACAATTTCATTTTTGTTATCATTGTTGATGAAATATCACCCTGTAATCCACCACCTATGACGTCACGCTGTGTTCAGATGCAAATCGCGATTGATGATGACAATGAAACCGGTTCTAAATTACCTCCCAAGGTGGGGATCAAGGTGCTTTCAATGGAGTTTTCAGATGGGACCACTTGAATCCAGCTTTGGTGGAATCTGGATCGAAAGTGCTTACAGCGTATTCGTGTGAACGGGGCTTAGAAGTTAGCACATGCACAGCTTGAGTCTCTATTACATGTACAACGTACTTTCTGCAGGTGAGAAGCTGAGCTGCCCCATGGAGGGGAATGTGACGGCGGAGGGTAACCTGAACTGCAGCATGTCCTCACAGACGTCCACCGGGGAGTGGTCTGTCACCGTCACAGCGGACAGCGCGAACGACACTGGCTGTCTGCAACTGGTCCTGCAGCGCAACCCGACTTACCACATGTGCACCACCATCGCTCCCACCATCATCCTAGCCATCCTCATGGCCATCACCTTCCTCATCCCCATAGACAAGGTCAGGGATGTTCTCACACACACAAGACGAAAACAATATATTTTATGGTATGGAGTGAAACATATAACTACTATTATATCATGTGGATGATTGAAGACAAAACTCTGAGTTATCAAGTGTCTTCACATACACGTGTAATCCTTTTGGCCTTCCTCATACCCGTACACAAGGTCAGCGCCAACCCTATGTTAGGCAATATTGGCCCACTAACATACCACTAACATACCACTAACATAACTACGTCACCAGGTGACTGGGTCCGCCATCTTTGTTCTCTATTTGCTCTGACAACCATTAAGGTTGTGTTCAGTTGTGCACTTAATTGTCATCTGGAGTCGTTCCTCAGCAGCATATGCAGGTGCAGGGTTGTTTCAATATACACACAGTCTGTATTGAAACAATATATTTCATCCATATAGTACCTATGGTATGGAGTGTAATTAAAACGAAACGCACACACACAAGAACACATGCATGCACACACACACACACACACACACACACACACACACACACACACACACACACATATACACAAACACACACACGCACACACACATACACACACACGCACTCGCATACACAGATGGAAGGAGACAGACACAGATACATGTACATCATGTGGACGATTTAAGTGTCTATTATAATATATAATATATACATTATAATATATAATATAAGTTTACATCTGTATGTGAACTATTGTCTACTGCATGTTGTTTACCCACAGGGAGATCGGCTGGGGTACGGGATGGGAGTCTTGCTGTCCATGGTGGTATCCCTCGTTGTCATCACGAGCTTCCTTCCACGCTCCACTCATATTCCCTTTGTTGGTGAGTCATGGCCCAAATCCTTCCATTCCAGTATCATATGTGTAACGTCCTGTAATTACTGTGAATCATGATGTATTTTTATCTTTGTGGTTTTCACAGTCACGTCTGTACCATGAACATCATGATCATGATTATCATTATCGTGAACGTTACACGTCAAGTAATTCATCAACCTTCGTTCTGCTGCTCCTTCCACCACCGCAAACGTCATGACATTGTAGTTCCGCGAACATGATTATTGGCCATTTTTCTCAGACCGCAAACTCTTGCTACTGCAAACATGATTCATTGGTTTTCTATCATCAATAAGCATTCTAAGTGATGAAGACATTGCCTATGGGTATTGTATCATTAGCTAATTCTAATATATATACTACATCAAACCCCTTAGTCTGTTTTACAGAATGGATTTGGGCCTTGTAAATTATGAGCTCATTGTCATGATATAAGTAAGGTACACATACATAAGTACAGTATAGTCCACAATTAAGTGACACTCATCTTCTATCTTCCCTTGGTTACATAATGAAAGAATATTTTTAAAAAATCAGTGGCATTTCTTCCTTTGCAGGGACCTTTGTGGTCGTGTCCATGTCCTTCATGGCATTCTTCATGCTGGTGACTCTCGCCATCCTCATCATGTCTGGCAAGGAAGGTGACCTCCCGCCTTGGGCCCGTACCATCTTCCTCAGGTATTCATCCTTGAATGTGTATAATGGAGCACAGTCAAACTTGCCTAAGATTTCCAGTGACCACCCAAGGGATCAAGGAAAAGTGGCGCCGGCCTTCGTAGACAAGTTGTCGTCTTAGACAAAAAGCATGGCAACAAAACAAGAAAACCACTGTAACAGCAAAATATGTCCAGTAGCACCCATTTTACAGTAGACTGCCCCTTAGACCCAAAGTGATATATACATGTATTCCTCAGGTGACGAGAAGAAGTACTCAAGTCAGAATCCTTGATTTTGTCTAAGATTTTGTGTACAAACCTGATGAATTATATTCGGAATGTACTCTGTTGTTTAGGTACATGGCCCAAGCTCTCCTGATGGGAGATCTGTCCAAGAAGAACACAATGAAGGTGGGCGGCAGCAAGAACGTCAACATCGTCAGCTATGAGAATGGCTCTTTCACTGAGTTATGGCCGAAGGACGAAACTCAGGAGTCAACCGTTGAACAGGCAAAGCCAGCAGACGCCGACCTGATGGCCATGATCAGTGGGATCAAGAACAGCCTCGACAGCCTGAATGAGAATATAAAAGCCCTGCGACAGGACAAGGAGGAGGAGGAGGAGGTGGGGGACTGGGTGCTGCTGTCCCAAGTGTTGGACCGTCTGAGCCTGATTGTGTACCTTGTTGCCTCCATCGCTGCCGTGCCCTTGTCTCTCTACCTGGGGCGACCTTAGTGTCCGTCCCTTTACCTGGGATGACCTTAGTGCCTGTCCCTCTACCTGGGACACCCTTAGTGCCCCGTCTGTTTACCTAGGGCGCCCTTAGTCCCTGCCTCTCTACATCGGGCGCCCTTAGTGCCTCTGTCCCTCTACCTTGGGTGCCCTTAGTGACCCTGTCCCTCTGTACCTAGGGCACCCTTGGTGTCCCTGTCTCTCTACCTGGGACACCTTTAGTGCCCCTGTCAATCTAGTTTTAGTGTGAGCTTAAAATACTGACCGTGTGCTTGACTGACAGACTCATGCTAAGACATATCATATGGTACCTTACACATCTTTTTTCCTGGTAGCATCAGGCAGATTGAAGGAATATGACAGATGTCCCATGTTCTGCCTATACTAGATGTAATTGCTGTAACAGTTGTATTCAAAATTGGACAAGAGTGCTTAACTTGAACCATTGTATTCAGGACTTAATTATATAGCAACTTAGCAGCAGATAACAAGGATTACGGATAATATTATAATGTTTGCTACAGAATATTCAATTTGAACGGTTCCGTGGTAGTGAAGAATGTTATTTGATCATGAAAGCAGCAAGTAAACATAGTGGGATATGATGATTATGATGCGAGAACTAAGAGTGGTGCAATAGCTGATTGTCATTTCCATACATGTTTTTAAATGTACTAATTAGTTTTAGCCTAAGCATTAGTCAAGACTTTTAATTCACAATCATTGCACATTTATTGCTACATTTGAAACCTACATGGCACTCAATAGTCTAGAGCAAACTGCATGTTATGTTTGAACTTTGAAGGTGAATTTCAAGCTTTCTTTCTGATGATAACTCAAGTATCTTGTCTACTACTTTTATTGTTAACAATGTCTTGTATTCTACAATTATTATAGGAAAACACAAAGAAACTAATCAAACTTTATGCTCTTAGATAAAAGTCATAGTTTGAATGTTAATACCTGATCATGATGATTCTATTCATGAAATAGAGGAAATCTCACAGATCCAATAGCAAGGTTAATGACTGCTTATATGCATTGTATCCAGTATTAACAGATTGTGAAATATGGGTATTAATTTGGATTGGACATTAATTTGGGTCAATTTTTAACTACCTTTTTGATTTGTTAAATGTGAAAACAAGTTACTCTAAATAAACTAACACTGGAAGAAGTGAACATTTCTGGACATTTCAATACTATTGCTGCAGCAGATCCTGTGCACGTGCACACACACACACACACACACACACACACACACACACACACACTGTCCTTGGCGCTGAACACCATCTACTAACACTAACACTAACAGTTAACATACCCGGGGTGTTCTGTTGTGTCAAACAAAGCGTTGAGTACAGTATTGAGACCACAACTACAATACATGGAACTGATGGTGAGTTCAGCACCAAGGAGAGGTCCACAGTTATTATTAACAGGGGGGGGGGGTCAAAAAGTTTTGGTTAGAAACACTTGCTGTAGCAGAAGGTACCCTGATTGTTGGATTTGGCACGGAAAACAATTTAAAATTGTGCTGCGGGAATAATTACTTTTAATTGGTGGCTGAATGTTGATGGTTAATTATGAAGAGCAATAATGATTAATCAGGATCGCACCCCTATGTAATGTCACAAGTGGTACGGTCCGTTCGACAATGGTGCAGTGCAGCTCAGCTGTGTGGCGGACGTTGTAGTGCGGCGTGTCGTGGGTGAATTTTCTCAAACTTTTGAGAAAAATTATCTCAAATTTTCGACGTTTGTCCGCAAATTATCCGTCTAAAGTGTACAGTATATCGTTTGAACGTTGCCTGGTCGGATTTATGCCGTTCTTTGGATGTTTGAAGGAGAAAATGCGTGTTTCCTGGCAGGGCGCAGTTTGGAGAAGAAACGAAAATGGCTACTGCCATGGCGGGAAAGACGGCGTGGTGCTGTCAGAGAAGACTGACGTTCTTGCGAGGTAAGACAACAAACTATCTCCTTGAATGTACATGTTTGTACTTCCAACAAACCTGTAGCAACAGACCACGTTCTTATTTGTTATGTTAACCTTTATATTCCGTAGAAATTTGCGTTTCGTTGAACGCTATTCTCGTACACGTGTTGTGTTAGGTCATGATATTTTTTGTACTTGAGTATTTTGGATAGGGGGGTTGTTTTCTTGACTATTTGGGAACACTGAATATATTTCGATGCTAAAAACGTTTTGTTTTGTTTGAAATTTCCGCAGTTTAGTCAATGAACACCTTTTGGAAATGTACCACACGTGTGCATAATTAAAACCTCATTAAAACCTCATTGGAATCCCCTTCCGGTCAGAAGTTCAAAACTGCAAACCAAACTTCGATATCGTTTGTTGCTGCCGAGATATTTCAATTTAAAGGTTAACCCTAACCCTAACCCTGACCCTAATAACCCTAACCCTAACCCTAGCAAAATTAAATTCGATCAATAACATCGAAACCATGGTATCATTGGAATCCCCTTCCGGTCAGAAGTTCAAAACTGCAAACCAAACTTCGATATCGTTTGTTGCTGCCGAGATATTTCAATTTAAAGGTTAACCCTAACCCTAACCCTAACCCTAATAACCCTAACCCTAACCCTAGCAAAATTAAATTCGATCAATAACATGGAAACCATGGTATCATTGGAATCGCCTTCCGGTCAGAAGTTCAAAACTGCAAACCAAACTTCGATATCGTTTGTCGTTGCTGAGATCTCGACCCTAACCCTAATTTAAGGCTAACCCTAACCCTAACCCTAACCCTAACCCTAACCTAATTCTAATCGATCAATAACATGGAAACCATGGTATCATTGGAATCGCCTTCCGGTCAGAAGTTCAAAACTGCAAACCAAACTTCGATATCGTTTGTCGTTGCTGAGATCTTTTAATTTAAAGGTTAACCCTAACCCTAACCCTAACCCTAACCCTAATAACCCTAACCCTAACCCT
>NW_017803069.1:219-4018 GCF_001625305.1 Branchiostoma belcheri | reverse complement strand
AGTTTGAATGTTAATACCTGATCATGATGATTCTATTCATGAAATAGAGGAAATCTCACAGATCCAATAGCAAGGTTAATGACTGCTTATATGCATTGTATCCAGTATTAACATATTGTGAAATATGGGTATTAATTTGGATTGGACATTAATTTGGGTCAATTTTTAACTACCTTTTTGATTTGTTAAATGTGAAAACAAGTTACTCTAAATAAACTAACACTGGAAGAAGTGAACATTTCTGGACATTTCAATACTATAGCTGCAGCAGATCCTGTGCACGTGCACACACACACACACACACACACACACACACACACACACACACACACACACACACTGTCCTTGGCGCTGAACACCATCTACTAACACTAACACTAACACTAACAGATAACATACCTGGGGTGTTCTGTTGTGTCAAACAAAGGGTCTAGTACAGTATTAAGACCAAAACTACTATACATGGAACTGATGGTGAGTTCAGCACCAAGGAGAGGTCCACAGTTATTATTAACAAATAGGGGGGGGGGTCAAAAAGTTTTGGTTATAAACACTTGATGTAGCAGAAGGTACCCTGATTGTTGGGTTTGGCACGGAAAACAATTTAAAATTTTGCTGCGGGAATAATTACTTTTGATTGGTGGCTGAATGTTGATGGTTAATTATGAAGAGCAATAATGATTAATCACGATCGCACCCCTATGTAATGTCACAAGTGGTACGGTCCGTTCGACCATGGTGCAGTGCAGCTCAGCTGTGTGACGGACGTTGTAGTCCGGCGTGTCGTGGGTGAATTCTCTCAAACTTTTGAGAAAAATTCTCTCAAATTTTCGACGTTTTGTCCGCAAATTATTCGTCTAAAGTGTACAGTATATCGTTTGAACGTTGCCAGGTCGGATTTATGCCGTTGTTTGGATGTTTGAAGGAGAAAATGCGTGTTTCCTGGCAGGGCGCAGTTTGGAGAAGAAACGAAAATGGCGACTGCCATGGCGGGAAAGACGGCGTGGTGCTGTCAGAGAAGACTGACGTTCTTGCGAGGTAAGATAACAAACTATCTCCTTGAATGTACATGTCTGTACTTCCAACAAACCTGTAGCAACAGACCACGTTCTAATTTGTTATGTTAACCTTTATATTCCGTAGAAATTTGCGTTTCGTTGAACGCTATTCTCGTACACGTGTTGTGTTAGGTCATGATATTTTTTAGTATTTTGTACTTGAGTATTTTGGATAGGGAGGTTGTTTTCTTGACTATCATGGTTTTTGGGAACACTGAATATGATTCTTGCGTATTGAGTGGCATTGAAAACAGCTAGGAGCAAATTTCGATGCCAAAAACGTTTTGTTTTGTTGGAAATTTCGCAGTTTGGTCAGTGAACACCTTTTGGAAATGTACCGCACGTGTGCATAATTAAAACCCACTCAAAATTCCCGCCAAAAACGTCGCTTTAAACAAGACTTCACGAGGCTACACTTATATCATTCTGTATCTGTATAGCCGGTCTAACCGCCTTTCGGCGTAACACACCAGCTTCTGTATCTGTATAGCCGGTATAACCGCCTTTCGGCGTAACACACCAGCTTCGTAGGCACGCGGCACGGCGGCAGCTGGCTACATTACATGTTACACCGATCGACTTGTTACACCTAACCCTTAAACATCTAACTCTAGAAATAATTTAAAGCTATAAAGTGACAATGCCCCTACTGTACTTGGTGACAGCGAGTTCCACTCTGTGATTCTAGGAAAGAATGAATTTTTGAACACCTCAGCCCTTGGTTGATAAATCTGCTACTTAAACTTTAAGTAGCAGAGTTATCAAGTTAAAGGCATGGCTATTTCTTGTTGGACATGCCCAACACGTGGGTGATATGTGTGATAATGTTACATTATGCACTTCTGAGCACCCAAAGTTAAACCTGTTCACAAGTGAAGATAAAAGTTAAACAATATTTGATTTTCTTCAATGAATCTCTTCAACGATATTTGATTTTGTTAGGACAGGTGTATCATTGCCTTTAGTAGTAAAATCATTCTTTATTCACAAATAAAAGAAAGGAACATTGATATCCCAGGTCACGTCGGCCATAACTGACCTAACATGCAGGGAGACATTAGACAAATAACATTATACAATACATCGGGACATACAATATTGCACAGTTTCCTTAAATATTGCACAGTTTCCATTAAAATTATCACATATACAAGAATGTTTTAGACTTTGGCTTGAAAGTTACCACTTCTATCTAGTGTGACTTAAATACGTCATAATTTCAGGGAGTAGGCCGGTATTAATTATAAGTACAATGTAGCTACAGCAAGGTATCTGAGTCCCAATTCGGCTCGTGACGTGCATTCCATATACAAATGTAGCATAGGACTATAAAATAGCAATACGGCTAATGTCTTTGAAGAAGTTCTTTGGTGGTTTTGACTTAACTATATGAAACAGTGTCCTAAGTCTGCTCTTGCTGTCGGGTGTGATGAGTCCCCTGGATCCGATCTCGAAGCAGGTAAGAGTTGTGGTGATGCCTGTTGTTCTCAGGTCTTCCGCTAGGGCTGCATAATTGTTGACCTTACGGTAGTGACTGGTTTTGATATTCTGTTCAAACGGCACGGTCAGTTCCTGAATATGGATTGTGTTTTATTCTGGAAGGTAAGTGACTAAGTCAGGTTTCTGTGTTGTAGGCAGTATGTGTACCGGTAGAGTACCTCCGTTGGTTGTGGTTAGGGTTAGGGTTAGGGATAGGATTAGGGTCAGGGTTAATTTAAGGCTATCCCTAACCCTAACCCTAACACTAACCCTAGCTAAAATTAAAATCGATCAATAACATGGAAACCATGGAATCATTGGCATCCCCTTCCGGTCAGAAGTTCAAAACTGCAAACCAAACGTCGATATCGTTTGTCGTTGCTGAGATCTCGACCCTAACCCTAATTTAAGGCTAACCCTAACCCTAACCCTAACCCTAACCCTAGACAAAATTAAAATCGATCAATAACATGGAAACCATGGTATCATTGGAATCGCCTTCCGGTCAGAAGTTCAAAACTGCAAACCAAACTTCGATACCGTTTGTCGTTGCTGAGATCTCGACCCTAACCCTAATTTAAGGCTAACCCTAACCCTATCCCTAGCAAAATTAAAATCGATCAATAACATGGAAACCATGGTATCATTGGAATCCTCTTCCGGTCAGAAGTTCAAAACTGCAAACCAAACTTCGATATTGTTTGTTGTTGCCGAGATATTTCCATTTAAAGGTTAACCCTAACCCTAACCCTAACATCCTAATAACCCTAACCCTAACCCTAGCAAAATTAAAATCGATCAATAACATGGAAACCATGGTATCATTGGAATCCCCTTCCGGTCAGAAGTTCAAAACTGCAAACCAAACTTCGATATCGTTTGTCGTTCCCGAGATCTCGACCCTAACCCTAATTTAAGGCCTAACCCTAACCCTAACCCTAACCCTAACCCTAGACAAATTAAAATCGATACAATAACATGGAAACCATGGTATCATTGGAACTCCCTTCCGGTCAGAAGTTCAAAACTGCAAACCAAACGTCGATATCGTTTGTCGTTGCCAAGATATTTCAATTTAAAGTTAGCCCTAACCCTAACCCTAACCCTAATAACCTTAACCCTAACCCTAGCAAAATTAGATATCGATCAATAACATGGAAACCATGGTATCATTGGAATCCCCTTCCGGTCAGAAGTTCAAAACTGCAAACCAAACTTCGATATCGTTTGTTGTTGCCGAGATCTCTCCATTTAAAGGTTAA
>NW_017803069.1:0-199 GCF_001625305.1 Branchiostoma belcheri | reverse complement strand
AAGGTTAACCCTAACCCTAACCCTAACCCTAATAACCCTAACCCTAACCCTAGCAAATTAAAATCGATCAATAACATGGAAACCATGGTATCATTGGAATCGCCTTCCGGTCAGAAGTTCAAAACTGCAAACCAAACTTCGATATCGTTTGTCGTTCCCGAGATCTCGACCCTAACCCTAATTTAAGGCTAACCCTAAC
>NW_017803068.1:0-2668 GCF_001625305.1 Branchiostoma belcheri | reverse complement strand
ACAAAAAGTCGTAGTAAGGTCACGATACGTCAAATGAGGCTGGTTTATGTGTCCCCTTGATGTCAACGAGTCAGACCACCGTGTGTGGGTCAGTTGGAAATTAAAAAATCACTGGAAGACGAGATATGTCCCGTCAAAGTTGACCTTCTAAGTACTCATTTTGGCGTGGTTTTTCTGTGTTTTGCGGTCTGCATGGGGGTTTTCAGACGACCGCTGTCCAGTCTACTTCCGGGTCAAACCACGCCCCCTAACAGCTGCTAATACGCGTATGTGTGCTTATACTTGGACGGCGATTGCGTTCGATACGGATGTTCTGGCCAGTGTTATAACTAACAGTACGGCCCGCAGTCTCTTTTGTTATCACACATGCTTCCAAATGTTTCATAGAATAACTCGAACGGCCCCCGTTACACAAAAAGTGTAACGGCCACATGCGGCTGTCGGGCGATTAAACCCGCGGTCGGGTTGGTACGTTGGGCAATACGGCATACACAGCGTAGTATTACTATATATATATTATTTTTTATTGCAAGATAACATGTAAGCCTTACCTCTAATAGTTGTTCTATCAGGATCACTCAGTTAACCATACTAATTGTTTACTTCGAACTTCACGTTACACCCTGTTCACCCTAACCATTCTGACCGGGACATATCGTTCATGTTTCTAACGAAACATACCGTAAGTTGTCTTACAGACAATCTGTTTGCTGTGCGCACGTATGTAAGTTCTAATGTAGTTCATTTTCGTTCACGACAATTTCAGTTATGGGGGTAATTGTAACTTTGGACTACATATATCTTTAAATGAAACAATGCTAGAATGTTTACATACATGTAAGAATTGCTTGACAAATAAAGACGGTAGATTTTTCACCTGTGTCACTTGAATGATTGAATGATATAGCCCTGAACAAGAGAATTCCCACCTGTGTCATAGGAATGACATAGCCTTAACATGGCAGATATATGTCACCTGAGCCATTGGAATGATATAGCCCTGAACAGCAGAATTTTTTACCTGTGTCATAGGAGTGACATAGCCCTAAGACGGCAGATAAGTTACCTGTGTCATAGGAATGACATAGCCCTAAGACGGCAGATATTTTACCTGTGTCATAGGAATGACATAGCCCTAAGACGGCAGATATTTTACCTGTGTCACAGGAATGACATAGCCTTAAGACGGCAGATATTTTACCTGTGTCATAGGAATTATATAGCCTTAAGACGGCAGCTATTTTACCTGTGTCATAGAAATTATATAGCCTTAAAACGGAAAATTTTTTACCTGTGTCATAGGAATGACATAGCCCTAAGACGGCAGATATTTTACCTGTGTCACAGGAATGACATAGCCCTAAGACGGCAGATATTTTACCTGTGTCATAGGAATGACATAGCCCTAAGACGGCAGATATTTTACCTGTGTCATAGGAATGACATAGCCCTAAGACGGCAGATATTTTACCTGTGTCATAGGAATGACATAGCTAAGACGGCAGATATTTTTACCTATGTCATAGGAATGACATAGCCCTAAGACGGCAGATATGTCATTCCAATAACCATCATGGAAATTCTGTTGTTCAAGGCTATATCATTCCAATGACACAGGTGAAATACGAATGATATAGCGCCTTAGACAACAGAATTTAAACCTTCTCTTGTAAGTTTATCTTTGTTGGTAAAAGTCATTATGAAACAAGTTTGAACTGCTATTGCGGTGTGGGTTTGCGGTATATCTTAACTTGCTGGGACCGTCCTCTTTAGATAGAGCAAGTCCGTATCCTTGATGCGCTCTAAGTGCGACGTCTTCATGGTAGAGTAAGTCCGTATCGAGGATGCGCTCTGAGGTGCGATCTCTTTGGGATAGAGTAGGTCCGTATCCAGGATGCACTCTAAGTGCCGACCTGTCCTTCAAATTCTGTGCAGCCGACTATAACGTTACAGAACTTCGCGGGCGCCAATATTCAAGGGGCACGTTCAACTTCGGCTGCACATCCTCCATAATACTGGTTTATTTGTTTCATGTAAAACACATAACAATGGTTCCCACATGGCAGTCACAGACTGAATTGCGTGGGGGTTCCATTAACAACAGATGATAAAACATTAACTGTATAGGGTACAATATTAAAAGCGTAGTTATACTGTAGCTAAATTACACAATAACAAATTCAAAATATTTAAAAGATCTCATGAAGACACATTATACAATATAATTTAGAATAGGGCAGTTTTTTTTCTTACAAGTTCAACAGTCGCACCATGTGAGGTATTGCACTAGAGTTATATCTTTCTGATTTGCAGTGGATACTATCGAGTTTGTGAGATGACCTAGTTTTTCTTCCACTCACTTCCCCCCGTAACGGTGGTAGTAAATGTCTGTACTGGTCAGACTGTTCCAGGGATTTGGCGAATTTTGCAGTCAGTTCGTGGCGCCGTGCGTAGAGTGTAGGAAGACCAAGTTGCGCGCATGCCGTAGAGTACGACGTGAAGCTGGCTCCCAGGATGATCCGCAAGGCCCTACCTTGTACTTTCTCAATTTTGTTGCTGAGGGAGTTAGAGAGTCCGGAATGCCATACGGGTGCCCCGTATTCCATGACTGGGCGGATGTAGGAGATGTAGACAGACACAAGGTCTTCAATGGGGAGGTGGAAGTGTT
>NW_017803067.1:0-2670 GCF_001625305.1 Branchiostoma belcheri | reverse complement strand
TAAACCTTAACTATCAAGTTTATTAATGTTTTTTGTTATTGAAGGAGTTCAGAAGAGCATATTAATTGGTCGAATTGTTCAGGTACAGGTTCAGGTCCGGACCTGTACCTAAACCTGTGTACCTGTACCTGTACCTGTACCTAAAATTTGTTTAGGTACACAGCTCTACTGTACATACTTCTCATCAGGGGGAACCTTCCTATAGGTTGTTGATTTTGAGCTGATTATGTTTGACTAATGTATACAAGATCAAGAAATAGAAAGAATGCCATATACATGTACATCTGCCTCATGATTCTTTACTTGGAATTTTCCATCCATTCCAACATTGACACCACCACAATCAGCAGCCTGAAGGACCCTTTAAGAAGAATGGACCATACAAATAAGATTTGGTGTATCTGGGCTCATGGTTATCTTTGTCCTCAAGAATACAGCTCTTTCATGTAAGTTCTCTACATATCGCATCGTTTTTCACACCCAGAAGTTAGCCTTATGTTGTACTCCTGTTTAGTGATAAGTATTTAGGCTAATCCCTACCAGTATATTAAACTGTTAGACTGGGTTGTTGGCAAGAAGTTGATTTCAGATGGGTTTTACTGACGACACGTGAAGCTTTAGTTTAGTTTTGTGTTGTGATGTGATGTTAAAAGAAGTGGTTAAGCACGTTATTGCACGGTTCATATGGAATGAGGACACAATAAACAGGCTATATACAAATGTATGTTGTACTTGTCTTTGTTTTTCTGTCAATCTCACACACAATTACCAGAGTGTAGCTCCTTGCTGTTCCAGACCCTAGAATTCAAACATTTAGTTAGCTTTGTTTGGGTGGAATCTCTTTGCATTATCCTACCACACTTTTCATCTTTTGTCTTTCAAGAGTAGAAAATTGAAATCCCTGCCATGTCTGATTCACCAAGACTGAAGCAGAAACAGAGCCGCAATGGTGACATGTACGTGCACTAAGCTTAACACTGCAGCTTGAAACCCAGCATTTTGCACTGTAGTGGCAACTACAGTGTCATTATTATACCATATACCCCCCAGTATGTTGTTTCGTCATCTTCAAGAAAAATACAGTCTCTTGCAATAAATTGAATGATGAGAACAGTACAATTTGTGTGGCACATTTGGTTGCGTTGAATAGTTATTCTCCAGCATCACCAGTCGTTGCCAACATTACCCCTGCAAGTAGTCCTTATATTCCATGCTGAAGGCTCCTGTTGGTTACTGAGAGGTTACTGTCCCCTGTGCTGGAGAAGAAGATCCACAGCCTGCTTCAGGTTGTCCACAAACCCATCAGGATGCACAGTTGGGTGATGCTCATCTTCAGGTCTGCAACAGGACAGAAACAATATTCAGTACCAAGGACAGGAATGTTGGTCATCCCTTAGTGTTGGTGATCAGTACCAAAGACAGGAATGTTGGTTATCCCTTATTGTCAGTGATCAGTACCAAGGACAGGAATGTTGGTTATCCCTTATTGTCAGTGATCAGTAGCAAGGACAGGAATGTTGGTCATCCCTTATTGTCAGTGATCAGTACCAAGGACAGTAATGTTGGTTACCCCTTAGTGTTGGTGATCAGTACCAAGGACAGTGATGTTGGTTATCCCCTTATTGTCAGTGATCAGTACCAAGGACAGGAATGTTGATAATCCCTTATTGTCAGGGATCAGTACCAAGGACAGTAATGTTGGTTATCACTTATTGTCAGTGATCAGTACCAAGGACAGGGATGTTGATAATCCCTTATTGTCAGTGATCAGTACCAAGGACGGGGATGATGGTTATCACTTATTGTCAGTGATCAGTACCAAGGACAGTAAATATAGAATACAACACGGTGTATTCCGTATCGCCCGAGGTACCAGCCCGACCGCGCGTCGGATCGCCCGACGGCCGAAGGCCGGAGGGAGATCCGATCCGCGGGAGGGCTGGGACCGAGGGTGGTGCGGAATACACCGTGTTGTATTTTATTTATGTCATACCCACCCAAGAAAACGCGCCTTTCAATGCGAAATGAGCGAAAATTTGGTGTCCCTAAACCCAAAAAATGCGACAACATTAATTCCAACGTCCGAATTTTGTATTCGAATTTCGAAATCGGTGCACGCGGTTAGGCCGAAACGCGTTTGAATCGTTCCACGGAACATTTGGAAGGCCCGGGCCGTACTCGTTAAGAACCCCCGGGCCGTACCGCTAGTTATCACACGGGCCGGAACACCCGTATCGAACGTAATCGCGGCCCAGGTAGGACATAATGTTGGTTATCCCTTATTGTCAGTGATCAGTACCAAGGACAGGGATGTTGATAATCCCTTATTGTCAGTGATCAGTACCAAGGACAGGGATGTTGGTTATCCCTTATTGTCAGTGATCAGTACCAAGGACAGGGATGTTGGTTATCCCTTATTGTCAGTGATCAGTACCAAGGACAGGGATGTTGGTTATCCCTTATTGTCAGTGATCAGTACCAAGGACAGGAATGTTGGTTATCCCTTATTGTCAGTGATCAGTACCAAGGACAGGGATGTTGATAATCCCTTATTGTCAGTGATCAGTACCAAGGACAGGGATGTTGGTTATCCCTTATTGTCAGTGATCAGTACCAAGGACAGGAATGTTGGTCATCCCTTATTGTCAGTGATCAGTACCTAGGACAGGG
>NW_017803066.1:0-2675 GCF_001625305.1 Branchiostoma belcheri | reverse complement strand
TCCCCTGGACTTGCCGACAAGAAAAACTAATGGGGGGAAAAGCTTTATATTTTACCGAATAATCACCAAATTAACAGCACAAAATACCAAAAACTCAACTTCAACAGTTTAAAAGTTAGTATGATATTATCTACAAGCTGATGAATACAAAAAATTGTAATTTTGTGAAATAGTTTTAAGCGTGTTTCTTGCTGAGAACCAAAAACTCCCCTTCAGTACAGTGCGATCGTCTGGGGTCGTGTAAGGTCATTCGAATGTGTATGTCGGTAGCATCAAAATAAAAAGAGTAAATATTTTATTTGCGGCATTATCAAGTGATAACATCATAAGTTAATGAAACGCGCATGCAAGTTGGATAAGAAAAATTTTTACAGTGTTCAATCTTGATATAATGAATTAATTATGAGCTCGATACGTTACAAAATCGACATTCATTTCTTTGCGTGTTGATGCCGTCACCGAAAGAAAGAATTCGAAGGCGTTCCCTGATTCTCTGGTTCCAAACAAATTTCATTTCATTTTCTCTGTACTTTTCTCCTTACCTGCAGCCCCAGACGGTACGGAAATCATGTATGAAGCATCCTGCAACTAGATAGTAATATTAGCGGTTGCTAATATAGACAGGTTTGCGTTGTACATAGTCATTGTAGTGTAACTTACAATATGTTTTTTGTGTGTGCTTTACCTTTTACAGGGTTCCTTCTCATCCTTTTCTAATCCCCACTTACCTTGTAAACAATTTCGTCATCAATATACTAACAAAAGAACAATAGTTACACCCAAAACAAAATTTCACTTCTTTATGACTTCTCTATGCCCCATGACCTTTAACCTTTTGAGGGTCATGCAGGCGTCAAGGCCGCACAACACAGTATTCATGGGCGAACCCCGTAGTCAAAAGTAGTCCGGGCACAAAGTAGTGCTACACAATACTAGGGAAGGGTGCAGAGATTGTTCTGTGCATGGCATCGAGACAGAACCTGTGCTAAATGTTAGAGGAATACGTCAGTTTTGAGACTGTAAAAGTTGGATTATGGTGCGTGTTTAGTCGGAGTAGATTTGCGCTTGGATACTTGTCCCGCCTAGTACTGTGCGTCGGCTGCAGTTCCATGACCTCCGCAGTGGCGCTAATAAAAGAGGGCGCGAGAAGAGAACTAGCCGGCAAATTTAAGCTCATTTTCACATATTTTGTACACTATACCCTGAAATTAAACATATCAAAATTCTGAACCTTGCTTGTGCACCCTAGTATGATTTTCCGTGAGTCGAAGTGAGTCACTTTGGGGTCCTTAACTATAGAAATCCCCATAGGGCTAATACTGTGTTGTGCCGCCTCAACAGCGCCCTCCCCACGCCTTGCCCACCTACTTACCGAACTACCTACCTACCGAACTACCTACCTACCGAACTACCTACCTACCTACCCTCGCAAATGCAAGGTGATGTTTCTGCACTTCTCAAAAACTGTGCCACCACTACCCTCACTAAAAATTGACAACTACCCCCTAGTACAAGTTCAAGTAGCTAAACTCCTGGGGCTCCATATACAAGCTGACCTAAAATGAAACACCCAGGTGGACCACATGGCCAAGAAAGGAAGCCAGAGGCTTGTCTTCTTGAGAAGACTCAAATCTTTCGGAGTTACTAGAGAAGATCTTGTCACCATATATACAAGTTTTGTCCGACCCACTTGTGAGTACGCTGTCCCAGTTTGGCAACCAGCCATTACACAGTCCCAAAGACGTCAACTGGAAAGAATACAGCGAAGGGCTTTTCGAATCATCCTTGGGCCTGACTACACAACCTATACTGACGCTTGCAACACGCTATGCCTCATGACACTACAGCAAAGACGTGAACACCTTTGTCAGACATTCGCAAGAAGACTACTACAGTCTGAGTCCTACCGGAATTGGCTACCCCCCTTCCGGGGAGACGTCAGTGGTAGAAGAACAAGAAACAGCAGCCTATTGGACACTATTAAAACACGAACTAATCGTTACAGGAATAGTCCCATACCCTATCTTGTAACACTCTTCAACAATAATGCAACCAGTATTTGCAGTTTCGATTCAAATATGTTGTAATGCACATATGTTAAGTTTGGGAGAAGAAATTCATTAGATTTTAATTCTTATGTAAAGATCTTTACCTGACCTGAATTATCACCTTGAACGTATTAGATTTTGACGTATGGTCTCAACCATTGCATGATACGAGAATTCATCAATAATTGGAGATTATTTTCTCATAATATGTTTTTTTACAACGGCCCTGACTGGAATGTTTCAATGATTGCTAATATTAAATTTCTAGTCCCCCAAAATAGTTCAACCAGCACTATGCAATGCCGAACTAATATGTTTGAATATACACATTTATGACAAGTCATCAATAATAATGTATTAATAATAGGCTTATTGAAATCTGTATGCACGATATGTATTTAACCTCTGACAATGTCTACTCAGAGGTTATCTTTTAATCTGTTAATTTGTAGATTGTATTTTATTAATAATTTATGTATTTCTTTAATAATTTGTAACCCATGTATTTGTCGAATTGTTTTAGCAGTGCAATTCAGTGCGGGTTTACACCAAGCACTGCGAAACTGTAATCTTTGAGAAATAAAAACCAATCACTACCACTACCTACCTACCGAACGACCTACCTAC
>NW_017803065.1:0-2676 GCF_001625305.1 Branchiostoma belcheri | reverse complement strand
GACAGGACGATCCTGTCAGCAGTGCAATATTTTTCTGCTATTGACAGGACGATCCTGTCAGCAGTGCAATATTTTCTGCTATTGACAGGACGATCCTGTCAGCAGTGCAATATTTTCTGCTATTGACAGGACGATCCTGTCAATAGCCACAGGCAAAATACTCTATAAAAATGCCAACATTAAAGTAATAATAATAATAATAAATGGTTTATTGGCCAAACATCACCCGTGCAATCGCAGCCTTATAGTGCTGAATTGATGCAGGGTTTACAATCAGATGATACAAATGGTAATAATACACATAATAATACACATAATACATTTTTGTTCCACATTTTTGTGGAACTGCCGCAAGGGTCTGTGCGGCTGCCATTCGGTGACCTCAATACGGCTTTCCCCAACCGTTAGGTACCCATTCACACCTGGGTGGATTGAAGTAAGTCGTGTAAAGTTCCTTTCACAAGGACACAACGTCGGGCGCATGTCCAGACATGTCCCGGGAACGACTCGGGACTGTTGAATCCGGGTCTCTCGGTTCAGGGGACAGCCCACTAATTCCAGCTCCTATTGGAATATATGGAAAACATTAAAGAACTGAGCTGTCAACAATCACCTACTTGAGTGTTCAACTATTGTAAACACATATTGACAGGGTAGTCCACTATTGTAAACATATTGACAGGGTAGTCCAACTTCCAAATTGTCCATTTAGGCCAAAAATTTCACTTTTTGACCAGCGATACTTATCACGTCAAATGCAAACACTGGCAGCATGACCTCTGACCCCCTTGAAAACCACCAAAAGACAAGAAGATGGGATTAGTTTTAGAACCTACCAAGCAGCCAGAACAACACTAACAGCCAGTTTTTTTTCAAGTTAATAGAAATAGAAATAACTCTCCAGCTGGAAAATACCAGCATTCATCCACACATACCAAGAAAATGGCTGTTTTCAGTTGGTTTAGCTGCACTCAATCAATGGGGTCTCAGATTGGGCCCTCTGGGCATGCGCCATTTGGTGGCCTTTGCCCTTCAGTCGAATGATCTACCACTACGCCACCCGACGCCACGCTAAATTGTGTCATAAGATTTATACTTTTGGAAGTGCGTCATAGGTTTACACAGTTCAATCGGTTTACACAGTTTAGGCCTCACTAATTTTATTTCATGGAATCATCTGAAGACCCCTGCGGTTAGAAAAAAATGGTGGGAAAACTGTTGCTATCATCATGGGATCAAAATTGTCAGGATGGCTAAAGAACCTACCCAAAACACAGAATATAAAATCAAAATTAACATAATAAATGATTGTTCTTTCATGTATTCTTCTTTGGCCAAAAGTTGTAGGATGAATTGTTGAGGGGAGTTCGGCAGTGTTCGGGTGGCAAATTCTACAATGCGTAACAGGTACTTTGTGCTTGCACTGGTGAACTCAAAACACCTAGCGGTTATAGGATAAAGTGCAACTTCTTATTTTCATACAACATTCTTCACGTTACTAAGTACTTTACAAGCGATGCCCGCTTACCTACAGCACAACCGATTGTGTCATGGGCTTTACTGAAAATTGCATAGATTATAGCAAACAAAGGGGCTCACAATTTACAAATGACCTGTGTACAATACATCAAAAACAGCGAATCCACGTCATGCTTCATACTAGTATATGTCACTACAAAAGCGGCATTAAGCCATTTTACAGATTAGGCCACACCAAGTAAATTTTATGGATGACGTCCGCGCGCGCATTGATTTTGGCCTGTTCCTAGAAAAAACAAAACAAGAAATTCCGCTTCCTGTAACTATGACCAAAGAGTCACGACAGTGCCGCAAATAACCAGATTCATGTGAAACCCGTAACGCGAAGAAAGTGTCCATTGACAGGACCATCCTGTCAATAACAGAAAATTTTTCACTGTCCACTGTTCCACCTGATTTATTGCTGTTTGGATGATGAATAAAAGACTTCTTGCTTGTTACACTGTGTCACCTCATTCAATTTGTGTCCTAACATTTGTCGTCTCAGTATATTTCTAATCTAGGCATCTTGTTTTTTAGGGCCCTTCTTGTTTTTTCTTCGCCCTCTCGCATTTGATTTAGGGTCTCCAAAGGACGTCATCCATAAAATTTACTTGGTGTGGCCTTAACGTTAAATCCTATACCCTTTCACTTTAGCAAATCCATAGAAGACAAGAAGATAAGGCTATCTTAACCCTTGTCCTGCGGGACCCATATACGGATATATAAATATATATTTTGTTTGACCCTTGCCAACAAGATGATTATCAGAGATATTTGCAACTTTTCCTTTTGAAAAAAGAAGGCACCCATTCCACATGTCAGAGTAAAATAAAATCATGTCCCAACAGTTTTCTTGTCCCAACTTTCGCTCCTGATAACATAGACACGCGTTGACTGAACTGAAAGAAATGCGTTTAGCCATGATACCGTTGGCCTTATAGTAAAAATTAACAGGAAAAAACATGTTTCTAATATAAAGATATTCAATTTAGACCAGGATATAGCAGTTGTTTTTTATTCTTGCTGTATTGGACGTTCACTGTGGTAGCTGTATGGCCATGTTGATTTGATTATATGGATGACATCCTCCGGGAGCCCCAAAACTGATGCGCGCGTGCGAATAAAAAAAAAGTTTTGCCAAAAAAAAGTTAAACT
>NW_017803064.1:0-2676 GCF_001625305.1 Branchiostoma belcheri | reverse complement strand
TTCATCAGGTGCACAATGACCCACCGACATCATGTATGCAAATTGGTGATGTTGCAGCATAATTTGCATATCTGACAGTGAAAAAGCATTTTTGGCTCAAAAATGGGAAAATCGCTAAACGATGAGCGTTTTTATTCGAAAATACTTTCATCAAGTCGTCTTTATATACTGTAGAAATCAGGCGCGTTTCACGTGCGTTGTACGTGCGGAGCAATTGGTACGGTGCACGTGTGTTCTGTGTCATTGAGCAGGTGAACTGGGATGTGCTACATGCGCTGTCCGTACAGCAATTGCCCATGAGAACAGTTCACAAAGTCAGTGCGTTGTACGCTCCGTGATAGATTGTACGGTGCACGCGCGTCGCCCGTACTCGCACGTCACAGTACGGGTGGTGAATCCGCAAACCGCACGCAGAGAAAGTTTTACATGCACTTAAGGTTCTACGGCGTGTCTGCGTGCTCCCGAATCCGTACGATTCCGTACGGAGGCGATACTCACCACTTACGGATCCCTACGATTGCCCACGTTTTTGAACGTAGACAGCACTCAGATGCAAGTACGGAAGGTTGAGACTCAGGCTTTATAGCTAGATAGACCATGGACCAGGTTGAAGTTTGCTGAAAAATAGTGTTGCTCCGCCTACAGAGGGACTGCCTGACTCCCAAGGCAAGGCTAGACCAGAAATAAATGCCATCACATACAAATTCTGTATCAGCTCTTAACAATTAAGGTTCTCTCATGATGATGACTAGTCTACTACTTTTTTTTTGCACTCACGATTTTCTCCGCAACATCGACTACACTACACAACAGCAGCCCGATTTTGTCATCTTCTCAATGGGTCTGACTACAGTGAGTACACAGATTACGACTTCAAAAGACCGTCTCGCTTTTCTGTGACCTCTAGATCTCGGTATTCTTCACTACACTGACTACAGTGACTTCACTACAGCAGCCCATACACTTTATGTTTCTAACAGTCCTGACTACAGATACTACAGTTACTACCACTACAAAATCGGGCTTTCCATTTCTGTCACCTCTCGGTATTCTTCACTACACTGACTACAGTGACTTCACTACAGCAGCCCAAACTCTTTTCTTCATGCTTCTAACAGTCCTGACTACAGATACTACAGGTACTACCACTACAAAATCGGGCTTGTCCCATTTCTGTCACCTCTCGGTATTCTTCACTACACTGACTACAGTGACTTCACTACAGCAGCCCAAACTCTTCATGTTTCTAACAGTCCTGACTACAGATACTACAGGTACTACCACTACAAAATCGGGCTTCCCATTTCTGTCACCTCTCGGTATTCTTCACTACACTGACTACAGTGACTTCACTACAGCAGCCCAAACTCTTTTCTTCATGCTTCTAACAGTCCTGACTACAGATACTACAGGTACTACCACTACAAAATCGGGCTTCCCATATCTGTCACCTCTCGGTATTCTTCACTACACTGACTGCCTGTTCCGCAGAATCGTGATGCGTTGCCGGCCATGATGCGTCGAATGTTGTGCCTACCGCACGCTTGGACGCCTTTGTATCGGGATTTGTACACGCTGGCGCCGTGTACCCGACGCAGTGTACCCGTGAGGTGCGTTTGCCGGCGATTTCGTTACAGCAATCACGAACGCCTATCGAACTCCGGCGCAGCATCATTCGGTTTGCAAGTCTGGCGTGTCCCGCATATTCGTGATGCGTTGCCGGTCGTGATGCGTCGCGAACGTCTATCGAAATCCGGCGCCGCATCACTCGGATTGCAAGTCTGGCGTGTCCCGCAAAATTCGTGATGCGTTGGCGGTCGTGATGCGTCGCACATTGTATGCCGCACGCTCGGACGCTGTCGTGTCGGGTTGTGTCAACGCTGGCGCCGTGTACCCAAGTGCATTCGCCGGCGGTTTGGTGATGGCTTACACGAACGCTACGCCCTCTTTTGACTGCGAAGATAGCCTCCGTAGCAGGCTTATAGAACTGGGGGTTTGGTGGTCTTCGGCTGTTTTCTGATTAGCCCAGTTAAAAAACGGGGGTAATTCAACCAGGCCGGCTATGTTGTCTATATGCAATCAGAAAATAGCACATAAAAGCTCCCAGAGACCCTGAAGACCCCCAAAACCCACAGTTTTTGGCATGCTATGGAGGCTACTGCGAAGAAACGTTCTATCTTAGATCGTTGCAAGAAATTGGCACCTGATAACTTACCTGCCATAAGAAGTACTCCAAGGAACATCGATGAACTAGCCATCCTTCTGTCTTCTTAGTGCTTCGGGAATAGAAGTCTCAGAAAATTGAACAATTTACGGATGTCCCTCTCGTACGTTGTCGACTCGACGACTGGATCTTAATTGGAGAGACCTGTTGTCGTAATAGCGTTTTGACAGGTGTAATTATGGCCGTACCTACTTTTAGGGGGTGTGCAACACTATCCTTCTGTTAAAAAACGTACACAGACAACGATTCAGACCTTAAAAACGTACCCAACCTACAATACGTCGCATGTTTCCCGAAGTGCGTTTCTTTGCTGTATTTGAAGACTTTGCTGAGAGCCATGGTGTATTTTTAAAAGTTTCTAGCCACCCTTTCGCTTATACCAAATAGACTGGTCTCATTGCATACAAGAAATTTACAGGCCAATGGCCATAGCCGGTTTTTCCACCTTTACA
>NW_017803063.1:0-2677 GCF_001625305.1 Branchiostoma belcheri | reverse complement strand
GAGCACACCAAAACAGCAAAAGCGAGTCAGAAAAAGAACTATGATCGTACGGCTAAGACATCTCCATTACTACCAGGAGAGAGGGTGTTGGTATTGAACAAGAAACATCGAGGTAGACACAAGTTAAAGGATAGATGGGAAACAATCCCCCACGTTGTTGAAAGTCAGCCTAATGAGGATGTTCCTGTGTATGTAGTCACGCCTGAAAGGGGAGAGGGCCCCACAAGAACACTACACCGTGACATGTTAACCCCTTGTACTTTTGCCCCTCGGGAAGTTAACAAAAGAAAGAGGCGTAGCTCGCGTAGCTCGGCAGTTAATGAACTCCCGGTAGACGTGTTAAATGACACCGAGAATAACCAGGAAAGCAGTGATAATGAGGATGATGATCAGGGGATACCCATTTAATTGTGACTGGACCTAGACCTGTTGAACCTGTAAACGTACCCATAGATCCGGTAGTGAATGAACAGGTGGATAATGTAAATGCTCCACCACCGGCACCTGAAGAAGTTCTCCCTGCCCAACATGACGACGAGGAACGGAACCGATATCCGATTAGGGCCAATCGTGGTGTACCACCCGATCGGTATGGAAACTGGCAAATGAAAATAGAGGCAAGTCCGACAGGACAAGCTGTAAAATCGCTTCGGCAACGCGCCCAAGGATTCTTGCGCTCCGCTTTTCAAACCTTAGCGGGTAAGGTGGACCAAGAAGATGAGAATTGAATAAGATTTTGATGATGCAGATTCCCAGCCAGTTCGGGGTATGAATAGTCAGTTGGTAGTGGGTTGGTGACTCGTTTTCTTGGAAACCCAAACATCGGGGACTGAAGTAATTCAGATGGAAACGAGCTCACTTTAGTTAGATGAACTGGTTGGTTATCTTGCGAAATTGTAATATTGGGTAAGTTAGTACAGACCATCAGGGACATAAAGCGAGGCATGTTCTCTGTGGAGCTGCGGTAATATACTAGGAGGAACACGAGGAAGAATTTAATAGATAAGTTAGAATGGTCGGACTGTGGCGTTGTGTGTTTTCCGTCCCTCGTCCCCATACAGGCACAGTGAGGATGGCAGGATTTCACGGCTCTTTGGGACTCCAACCGTGTCACTTGCGTCTCCAGGACAACGGCTTGCAGATCGACCTCAACCAAGGACTTCTACAGCGCAACAATGTTCACCACCGGCGGTACATCCGACAGGGCCCCGGGGGACATGCTACCGGAAGGATCAACGCAAGTTCGGGACCTGCGTGCAGTATGAAGACGGGCCGTGGGACGAGTGCACTGGCGCAGACGAGTCGAGACGACCGAGGACGGATCAGAAGATACGGAAGATGAAATGAAGAATCATGGACTCTAGAGGAATTTGAATATGAATGAACTTTGAAGAATTCTGAAGCGTTTTAGGAGTAATGTTGCAACTTGTATCTAAATGAACGATCGTATATTCTATTGTATTTGTTAAGCGTCGCTTTTAACACGTAATCCATTCCGAATTGCTATATTGGAATATGTTTATATTTTTTCTAGTTTTGTACTAATGTTAACCACATCTGTATTTACGTCGCCGGGACGGCTCTATTTTGAAAGGGGAGCATGTAATAGGGTGCTCTAACCTTGTAGGATATATTTTATTATTGATAGTAAGAGTGACAGTGTATTTCCTTGGACATCCTGAGACATTCCTGGTATAGTCACTTTCTCCTGCCCTATACTGGGAAGGAGTGGGCGACCTTTGAATGACACTTCCTAATGACTATCTTCCCAGGGGTCTAGGGCAGCACACGTCCTGACCGCCTGGCCCTAGCCTTATTTGGGCATGTCCAGGGACTGGTCAGTAAGATCTTAAGAAAGGGAAAGGATGTGACTCAGGATGATTGTGATACAAAGAATGTAACTTTTTCCAAGAAACCTGTGTGTAGGCGATGAAGAATATAAAAGCCCCTGCACTCATGTAGTTAAGTTAGTTCCCGTTTGAGAGAGAAGAGAATACAGACCACTTTCTACGTAGCTGTCGGCTCCTGTGTCTTTCTTTCGGGTCGTACATCTACAACATCGGCGGCTTATCTTACGAACTTTGTAAGGGCACCCATCGAGGCTTAGCTACCATCGTCGTCCTTGACCTTGGCACCCTTACATACATACATACATGTACACCACATCAACAATAAATACACATAGATATAAACAATTTAAAAGTGGCGAGCAAGGGTCAAGGATCAGGTGACACTACTACTGTTTGAAACGGCTTTCTTAAAACTGATAACATCGCACAGTGTCTTAACGTCAGATGGTAGATCGTTCCAGAGCACGACTGCACGATACAGGAATGAGCGTTTTCTGCTGTTGGACTTAGGTATTGGTAATCTAAAGTTATGTGCGGAAGATCTGGTATTATGACTGTGAGATGCATGAACAGGCAAAAGGGAGTTGTAAATATTTTGTGGTTCGTGACTCGTGAGGATCTTAAAGAACATGACCAAAGTGCTTTTCAAGAATCTCTCTCTCACAGTCGGCCAACCAAGATCTAGATGCATCTGCCTGGTAGGAGTATCAGGAGTACATTTCAGTAACAGTCTACATGCCCTATTCTGCACTACTTGCAGTTTGCGCATGTTGGAGTCTGACATGTTGGCTAAGACTGGTGCGCAGTACTGCACTCACTGTACTCAT
>NW_017803062.1:0-2677 GCF_001625305.1 Branchiostoma belcheri | reverse complement strand
TGCGACACGGCACAAAATCCCTAGTTTCCGTGTGAGAAATTGCCGCACACTTTCCCGGATATTTTAGGTTTCCGGTAGAACCCGGGGGTTTCCGACCTGCACACGAAACGTGTCCAGTCCCGTACATGTCCTGTACACTCCCGGAAATGAACCACTTTTTGTGTGCAGGTCGTGTCCTGGACGTTATATGCCCGGACACGATCCCTGTACATCCCCGTACACGGCAGGAAATGGCCGTGCACCGCTCCGTGCGTTGCTGGAATATGCATAATTTAGCGGCAATTATCACCTAATTATTCTCCACACGGCAGCGGAAATTCGCCGTGTACGGGTCGGACATGCCGGTACTACGCCCCCCCCCGGAACCTCAATTTCCCATCCAAGCCAGCCTAGCGGGGACCAATTGCGCGCAGCATTTTGGCTACGTGCGGACCAATAGGCGGGCATCATTTCGGCCACACCCACAACCCGCGCTTTCCAGTGAACTTTTCAGTCTTTGAACAGCGAACAGGCCTTGTCCCCTTCCTGTGTATGAAGCTATGAAAGAAACATCATGAAATTTACGTTTTTAACAGCAGCGCTCGGCTGCTCATGGAACGGACAATCCTTGAATCTTTCTGCCCAGAGGAGAATGAGATCACGAATGCGGATGTGGACTTTCCAGCTAAAGGCAAGCGGACACCGAAGGGCCACCAGCAGAAATGGCGCGAGATCAAAGACAAGCTGACGAAGGAAAGTGGATTCCTCGCCCACAAAGCTGCACCTCATCTGGCCATTATTTCGTCTGATGCTGTGCGCTGTACGTTCCAGAAGTGTCATCTTCAGCCTGACAAAAACACACATCGTTCGTGGTCGGAGACGTGGAAGCAGGTAAGAATAAAGGGGATATCAAAGGATATATGGCAAAGTTGTCAGTAGTAAACTTTTAAAGACAGCGCCGCGCGCCCACGTCCCAAGGACGCAAGACGAAAGTCTTCTTACGAGCCCAAATTGACATATGCCTCTAGTTCATGTTAGACCTTGTTGATAGCACAATTCAGTGAATTTTCCTGGCGTTATAGATAGTACCGTAGGCACTATTCAACAAGATAAACATTGTGGCGTCGCTGTCAGAGTTTCCTTTTAATATGCAAAAATATTGACGCGCCGCCATTTTGAACGTGAAAATGAACGCCGCCATATTTGTAAGAATATTCCAAGCGGCATTACTCTCTTCAAAAGATGACTCTATGAGTGAATGTTTTAGGTATTCAGAGCAAGGAGATTAATCACTCCTTGTTCAGACCATGCCATGTTACCTTTACATACAGTAGGGTGGGACAGAAAAGAAAGGGATGTCTATGTTTTGTTAATGCAGTTAGAACTTGTCAAGTACCAGATATGACCCTTTATACAGAGCAAAATAATTTTGATGTGGTAAATGGAGAAAATTGTGAGTCAATGGTCACCAATCAGCTGATCAAGTAAGAAAATTTTAGATGTTGAGATGTGTCATGTGCAAGAGCATAGACACTATCTGTTTGTCAACAATAGATTTTGTGCATGATATTTGTCTCTACCTTGATTTTTTTAGATAAAGGTACATGTTAATAGCAAAATTGACTTTGATCATGATCTCTATTATGCCTACATGCTTTGACTTTATTGGGATCCACATTTAGCTGACATCTAAGCTACTCTTCCTGTGGCCTGTATCATATAATACATGTACATCAATCTAAAATACATTTTTGTAACAACTGTCAAAACTGTCAGACCAAGGAGGTTACAAATCACATACATGTACTTATCATATGTTACAATACCTGTCAGGAAGCATAAAAGCCTTTGCGCACATATCATTTCTTGTTATGCCCTCCTGTTTTTTTATTTTTATTTTAGGCCACAGCAAGTAAATTTTATGGATGACATCCTTCGCAGACTCCAAATTTAATGCATTAGGGTAAAAAAAACGCGGGACAGAAAAAAAACACTCCTACATTTTCAAATATTGACATCATAAACCTTGCTTTAAACAACAAATGATACTTATATTTTGCTAAGTTTATTGCCAACTATTACTACACCCATTTGTCACTGAAACAACTTGAAAAATAAAAGTTTTCAATCATTGTACAAATGGTTTTGATTCAGTCAATGGTAACATGTAATAGGAATGAAATACATCACTACATCAAAGCAAAAGTCAAAACAATAAATCAGAGCCTTGTCTTGTCTCCTCTCTTCATATTTATCTGCCATGCATATTCCAGCATGGCAAGGCATGCCATTTTGCCCACTTTTTCATGTTGACCACTGTCAGAACTCAGAATGCAACAAAATAAATGTTTTCTTTTCCCCCCAAAACAGACAAAAATGTGCATGCTATTGTCATCCATACAATGTACTTGCTGTGGCCTTAATTTGGCCAGGGAGTGGATTGTGCTTTTTCCATTTACTGTTTACATATTGTAGTAATTTATATAAAGCTGAATAAATATTTATTCTTGCTTCTAGCAATCATTAGCATTCATGCAAACAGTGCGAGTATATTATTAAATGTGAGCATATTATTAAAACATGTTATTTTTGTCCTTTTCAGATATCATCCGCCTATCAAACAAACAGTACTCGCTATGGAGTATCACAGGCTGTGTTTCACAGGTTGTTTAAGGAATGTGAGGATTGCAAAACTCAC
>NW_017803061.1:0-2683 GCF_001625305.1 Branchiostoma belcheri | reverse complement strand
TGTTGTACCAGTGGTCGAATATCTTGTAGTCTCCACTACGGTAGAAGGACCTTCCGAGGAGACAATCATTGTGCTTGTGGGACTACTCGTTGTCGTGGGGGAAGTAGATCCGAATGTGGTAGCCATGTCTGTTGTACTAGCCACAGTAGTTTCTGCCAAGGAAGGCGTCACAGTGCTTTGCTCTGTTGTTAGCTGCACTGTGGGAACTTTTGTCTTTGCGCAGTCGTAATTTTCTCTGCTGTCGTAGTTCTAGACATTGTTGTCGTCTCTGTTGTCGTACTAGACATGGTTGTCTGTGCCAAGGAGGCGTCAACGTGCTTTGCTCTGTTGTTACAAGCACTGTTGGAAGTTTGGTCCTTTGCGCGGTGGTACTTTGCTCTGTCGAGTAGACGGACGTTGTTGGGCCTGTTGTCGAGCTTATTCTGGTCGTAGTGCCAGCTGTAGAATAGGCCGTAGACTGTACACTAGTTAAACGACCTTCGGATGTGCTTTCAAGAGTGCTTGTAGCACTTGCTGTTGAATATTTGGTTGAAGACGGTTCAAGTGTGCTTGTCTGGTCCGTAGTTGTTCTGGGAAGAGTGGTCTCTTGTAGAGTCGATGTCACAGTGCTTCGATCTGTTGTTGCTGGCACTGTACGGAAAGTAGTTCTTTCCAAAGTGGTACTTTGATGTTCAGGTGTGGATGGTGCACCTGTAGTCGTTAGAATTGATGTACTTGGACTGCTCTTGGTCGAGCTAATTCCACATGTTGTACCAGTGGTCGAATATCTTGTAGTCTCCACTACGGTAGAAGGACCTTCCGAGGAGACAATCATTGTGCTTGTGGGACTACTCGTTGTCGTGGGGGAAGTAGATCCGAATGTGGTAGCCATGTCTGTTGTACTAGCCACAGTAGTTTCTGCCAAGGAAGGCGTCACGGTGCTTTGCTCTGTTGTTAGCTGCACTGTGGGAACTTTTGTTCTTTGCGCAGTCGTAATTTTCTCTGCTGTCGTAGATCTAGACATTGTTGACGTCTCTATTGTCGTACTAGACTGTGCCAAGGAGGGCGTCAACGTGCTTTGCTCTGTTGTTACAAGCACTGTTGGAAGTTTGGTCCTTTGCGCGGTGGAACTTTGCTCTGTCGAGTAGACGGACGTCCTTGGGCCTGTTGTCGAGCTTATTCTGGTCGTAGTTCCAGCTGTAGAATAGGCCGTAGACTGTACACTAGTTAAACGACCTTCGGATGTGCTTTCAAGAGTGCTTGTAGCACTTGCTGTTGAATATTTGGTTGAAGACGGTTCAAGTGTGCTTGTCTGGTCCGTAGTTGTTCTGGGAAGAGTGGTCTCTTCTAGAGTCGATGTCACAGTGCTTCGATCTGTTGTTGCTGGCATTGTACGGAAAGTAGTTCTTTCCAAAGTGGTACTTTGATGTTCAGGTGTGGATGGTGCACCTGTAGTCGTTAGAATTGATGTACTTGGACTGCTCTTGGTCGAGCTAATTCCATATGTTGTACCAGTGGTCGAATATCTTGTAGTCTCCACTACGGTAGAAGGACCTTCCGAGGAGACAATCATTGTGCTTGTGGGACTACTCGTTGTCGTGGGGGAAGTAGATCCGAATGTGGTAGCCAATGTCTGTTGTACTAGCCACAGTAGTTTCTGCCAAGGAAGGCGTCACAGTGCTTTGCTCTGTTGTTAGCTGCACTGTGGGAACTTTTGTTCTTTGCGCAGTCGTAATTTTCTCTGCTGTCGTAGATCTAGACATTGTTGTCGTCTCTGTTGTCGTACTAGACATGGTTGTCTGTGCCAAGGAGGGCGTCAACGTGCTTTGCCCTGTTGTTACAAGCACTGTTGGAAGTTTGGTCCTTTGCGCGGTGGTACTTTGCTCTGTCGAGTAGACGGACGTTCTTGGGCCTGTTGTCGAGCTTATTCTGGTCGTAGTGCCAGCTGTAAAATAGGCCGTAGACTGTACACTAGTTAAACGACCTTCGGATGTGCTGACAAGAGTGCTTGTAGCACTTGCTGTTGAATATTTGGTTGAAGACGGTTCAAGTGTGCTTGTCTGGTCCGTAGTTGTTCTGGGAAGAGTGGTCTCTTCTAGAGTCGATGTCACAGTGCTTCGATCTGTTGTTGCTGGCACTGTACGGAAAGTAGTTCTTTCCAAAGTGGTACTTTGATGTTCAGGTGTGGATGGTGCACCTGTAGTCGTTAGAATTGATATACTTGGACTGCTCTTGGTCGAGCTAATTCCATATGTTGTACCAGTGGTCGAATATCTTGTAGTCTCCACTACGGTAGAAGGACCTTCCGAGGAGACAATCATTGTGCTTGTGGGACTACTCGTTGTCGTGGGGGAAGTAGATCCGAATGTGGTAGCCATGTCTGTTGTACTAGCCACAGTAGTTTCTGCCAAGGAAGGCGTCACAGTGCTTTGCTCTGTTGTTAGCTGCACTGTGGGAACTTTTGTTCTTTGCGCAGTCGTAATTTTCTCTGCTGTCGTAGATCTAGACATTGTTGTCGTCTCTGTTGTCGTACTAGACATGGTTGTCTGTGCCAAGGAGGGCGTCAACGTGCTTTGCTCTGTTGTTACAAGCACTGTTGGAAGTTTGGTCCTTTGCGCGGTGGTACTTTGCTCTGTCGAGTAGACGGACGTTCTTGGGCCTGTTGTCGAGCTTATTCTGGTCGTAGTGCCAGCTGTAGAATAGG
>NW_017803060.1:0-2684 GCF_001625305.1 Branchiostoma belcheri | reverse complement strand
AGATTCAGAAAAGATCTCGAGATTTTTTAGTTTAAAACACACACACACACACACACACACACACACACACACACACAAACTATGAGAGGTACCGTACGAGAAGCACGTCGGCAGAACGTACTGCGCCTGCGCAGAACCCCGTATTTTCGCGTTTTTCGTTTGATTTTTGGTCAACGTTGCATCAGAATTTTGCCTGTTGCAGAGGTATTCTTTCCTACATAACATTTTGAAACTACTGTCGAAATGCTAACCTTATATGAGCGAATACAACCTTATGAGACATTCTGCCGAAATGCTATGTACAATACATTACGGGTTTCGTGCAGGTGCAGTACGTTCTGCCGACGTGCTCGTACGAGATGTATATAGGTGTGTCGTAACGTGTGTGTCGTAACATAGGTGCGGCGTAACATATAGCCGACCGCAAATGATCATATCTCAGTAGTTATAAATGCACACAAGACGGACGCCAGTAACCCCGCGGGTTTAAAAGCCATTGGACCGTACCTCTAGTTGGGGGGATTAGAAACGGCAGGATTGTGATCAAAATTATAAAAATTTATTTAAAAGCTCAATTGCAAGGATTGTCAATAGTAGCTGTCAAAATAGAAAACAGGTATCGACTGTTTGTTTGTTTGTTTGTTTGTTTGTTTGTTTGAGCCTTTATTTCAACTCGGTCTGTAACTGTGTTACATGCTCTAATCGGCCGCTATTTCGGCCGCTTTTCATAGAGGTCGAGCGTGGAGGAGTAACTGTAGGAATTACACTGGGGATAACTTCGAATTCGCGTTACCACCTCCCTGTACACGCACGTGCACTGTCGACTGCGGCATCGTGAAATAAATCGCCCTCTACTCAAAGGCGACTGTATTTGAGGTTATATCATTACTATCATACTATAATCTAATCTCAAAGCGCTGGCTTTCGGAACATAGAGATTTCGGAACATAGGTGTGTCCTCGTCGTAACATAGGTCGCAACATAGGTGCGTCGTAACATAGATGCGTCTTAACATTCCTTAAAGAGCCGTCCCCCATTCGGTTGAATGTCATCCACAGTAGATTCACATTGTCTTGGGTCAGGTCATCTGCACAAAATATAAACAAACAAACAAACAAACAAACACCATCATGAGTCCACACATACTGAATGTCATCCACAATAGATTCAATGACATATAGTTATGGGTTCACCACACCACGAAGTGGTGGTGAACCCATATTGCTTTTTCTGATGTTTCTTCTTCTCCTCCTTCTCCTTCTTCTCCTGCCATTTTTTAAATGGATTCAGCTTCTTCATGTTAGGGCCCAAGGTCCTGAAATTTGGTATGGAGGTACAGTGGGCAAATACCCCTAGGCGTTTTTAAATTTTTGTGATACAAGCTTTTACAATCGTTTTATTTGCTTTTTTAGCGGTCCCCATAGGAAAGTACTGTGGGGGCGTACGCGCGTGACGTAATAAGAAAGGAATTCGGCGGTATGCCCATATATGGGCATGCAAGCATGAACCTGACGCAGACCAATCTATTCTTCTTGCTGATTGGCTGTTGGATTTGATTGGATTAACTCAATTAACACCTGTTCAAAGCCATTCCATTTTGACAGTATGAACTCAAGTGTTTACACACTTACTCAAGTGGTACAGCACAGGCCACGAAATATGCATCGATTTTCGAGGGACGTTCTGCGGGAGAGTGCAGGACGCTGTGCGGGACTTCCCTCGGGAGAGTGCGGGACGTCCTCCGGGAGAGTGCGATACGTTCTGCGGGAGAGTGCGGTACGTCCAGCGGGAGAGTGCGGTACGTTCTGCGGGAGCCAGACATTTTGCTCTTCTCTGTTGGAACAACGCAAGTTGGAGGTCAATGACCTGCGCCCGGCGTGTAAACAAAAAAGTTCGCGGTACGTAATGTGTATCGTCGGCGCGCGCGCCACGGTATCAACAATTTTCCGCAATCTTTACCAACTAGTATTATCTAGGTTCTGTTATCGATCTCCGAGAATCACCAAAATTGTAGAGTGTAAATTGTTGTTGCTGAGAACATCGCGAGACGGCTTCCTGGCGAGCGTCGAGGGCTTGCATGCCCGACAGTTTTCGAAGATTGGACAGGGAGCGGCTGTAATATTAAAGGAGCCGGCGGCTTCTGCTAGCCGGGTTGATAGTTAAGTAACATCAAGGTGGTTCAAAAGCAAACCTGATAAAGAAGGAAACCCCGTAGTTAATAGTTGAAAGTCTTGGTGCCTTGAAGCGATCGATACCGCCATGCTGTTTACTTTTTATGACATACAATGCAGTGAGTGATGTGTATCGCACCGAGTTAGCTCGGTTGGAAACGCGCAAGGCGGCAATCCGAGGTATTGCAAGTTCGAACCCCAGTGCATCGGACATTAATATTTTTAGCAATTTAACATTTTTAACAATTTTATCATTTTTAACAATTTTATCAGTTTTAACAATTTTAACAATTCTGCATTTTAACAATTTCAACATTTTTTTTTTATTTTCGTTGTTTTGCTTTTAACATTTAAAAACTGATTGTTCTTACTCAAGAATGTCAATAACTTAGAATGTTAGTGTTTTGTATTTTTCCAACATACAAACTAAAATCACTTTGATGTTGTCACAAAAGTATTGAGCTGACAAGAGAGAAGGAGTACGGTACTCTGCCAGTGTGAAGAATCTACAGG
>NW_017803059.1:0-2690 GCF_001625305.1 Branchiostoma belcheri | reverse complement strand
ACACACACACACACGCACGCACGCACACACACGCACGCACGCACGCACGCACGCGCACACACACACACACACACACACACACACACACCCAAACTCACACACACTCAAACACACACACAAAACATATCTAATACGAACAGGATACGCACAAATACACAAGCACAGTGTAACGAGCCATTCCTTGCCCTGTCCCCCACCCTAGGGTTTTATAGGGAATGAAGAGAGAGACGAGTAGTGTTTGTGGTGCTGTGTATATTCCACTGAACATGTGGTAGACTCATCCAGTTTAAACCGGTTCTCCCAGGTGACCTCTGTAGGTCACTGGACTGTCGTATTCTACTAGGGGGTGTCCTTGCACTGTCAACACAGAGTGACATACACAAATAACACACGCACACACATGTACAATACACTCAAAAACACACACACAGACACACTCGTGCACATTTAAGAGCTAAACCTTCAGCCAATCTCACACTGACAAGCCTTCACGAAGGAATGGCAGTCAGCAAACAAGTCATTATTGTGCGTCCTTAGACATTACAACTGCGTCTTAATGTAAGCCATAATGTGTCAACAATATACTACAATGCGAATTCCACGGGCCCGACCTTGAACACCTGTGTACAAAATGTCAAAGTGTTGTATGACCAAAAACAGTACTGTGTACGTGCCAGAATGCCCGTTAGGCCACACTGACTTAAGTTTATGGATGAAATACTCTGAAGACCTCCAAACTAGTGCACGCGGGCGAATAAAAAATCTGGCCAAAAATAGAAATGTAGATCTTCGGTAATCTAGGCGCAATCTATTGTCCAGAGTTACTATTCCCCCCGGGCCGGCTCCGTATCGCTAACTATCATGGAGTACCCAGGCCCAGAGCCTGGCAAGAGCCGCGGAGGACGTCATCCAGTCATCAAGTCGGTGTGACCTTACCAATGTTAGACAGGAAACCAAGATTCAACTTGTAAAGGCCGTAAAGCCACTGTCACACATACAGAACCTTCCCCCAAACACCTGCCAACCAAGGTTGGCTACCATATAATCAAATGTTTTTCTTATCTTACGGTAAATCTTCCCACACACCCACAAAAAATAAGATCGTCAGCTTACCCCACCCATTGTAGCTAGATCGCAGAGTGTTACATGCAATACATAGATAGATCGCATGAGGGCTACTTGAGTTACACTGCATATCCTGGGAATGAGAGTAGACGGGGCGGGGTTAGATTGCTCTGACGAATCAGGGGACGACCCTCGCAAACAGACCTGGGTACGGGATTGCTGCTATTTTTCGTGGAGAATGCCAAAACTCCCTGCGTGGCTAAGTTCCTTCCGCGACTAACTTCATTCTGCGCAAATGTAGAGGGGTAACGGTGCACCCTCATAGCTTCACCAAATGAGATACTTTGTAAAAGTCCGTTTCATTTGGTATATATTACCATTGTGACAGCATTTTATACCCCAAAATAGGAATCTTGCGTCTTGTTTTAGTTCCCGATAGTAGAAATAATGCAGTGTATTCAGATCGCCGCCACTGGATCGCCGCCGTGTAACGTTACGTACTATAGTGAGCGCGCACGACAATACCACCAGAGTAGAGTAGGTTATCATAACCCTTTAGAAAGACACAAAGAAAACAAAAACGACAGATTTGCATTAAAGAAAGTTTATTTTCCATAGCCTGGGCTAAGCCACGATCTATAACCTATGGCTTCTCCACGGGCGCTGGGGACGAGCGTGACACAACAAGGCACAAAACAAAAACAAGAAGCCATAGGCGACAATTGTCCGTGAAGTATTATATATTGCAACAAAAAGAAGTAGCCATTGGCGACAATTCTCTGTGAAGTGTGATAAATCGAACAAAGAAAAATTGTTTAAACGCGCGTCGGCTCAGTCATCTTAAGACGCAACAACCAATCAGAGATGCGAGATGCCTACACGTGACGCGGGAAGGGCGCGCGATGCCCGAAATATTTTTGCGTCAATATTCAGCGCCGTGATTCAAGAGATTAATACCCGGAAACAATTTTTTTTCTTGTTTTGAACGCATTAACATGCATTTACGCTAATCTAGTATGATTCAGGGTTACTTTTTTTTAACCTGCCATGGCCAGATTATCTAAAGATGTGTGTATTGTGTGTACAATCTATAGAAAGAGAAATGTACATCAGGTCCGATCATCCGATTTTCACGTTTCGGTTTTTTGGTACTCGGTTCATGAACGTATTTTGGTTTGGCTCCTGGAATGTAGCAAAAAAATGACTCCCGGGACTGTCTACAGGGAACACTCGCACATTCGCGGTGTATCAGGACAGCGCGACTGGTCGTCATTAGCGCAGTAACAGTTGCATAAACGGACGAAACCATTTCAAAGAAATGGGGATGTTTCGAAAATAAGCATTTACTCCAATATCAAAACAGCTACGGTAAAAATAAAAAGACGTGCATCATCCCGGACATAATGCAACACCACATGCGAAGTTACACAGAAATGCGACGTACGGAAGAATGCGTTTTGGCTGCGAACATCTTCCAAAAAACTTGGCATCTCTTAACCATGGGCAAAAACATCTGGAACCACTTATAAAAACCACCCCGTATCTGCATGAACTTTTTTGAACCCCACTGCTATTCCAAACAACGCGTTTTTCTGGACCATTCCAATTCGCCTCGTAATTGTAGG